>NC_090246.1:74532404-74714904 GCF_037325665.1 Littorina saxatilis | reverse complement strand
ACAATCGAACAAAAAAGGACAGAATGTAAAGAAAGAAAGAAAGAAAGAAAAAGAAACACAGATGAAAAAAATCCACACACGAAAAAATAACATTTGAGAGAGAAAAAAACTTGGAAGAAGTAATCACTAGTTTAATACGGGTGGGTTTGGTCGTGTTTCTCGACAAAGACGAAAATAAAAAGCAAACAAACAATTACATATAATAGGTCGCGATATCGAAAACAATACATTGCAGGAAAAGACAAAGGCAAGCTTGTACGTTCATTTCATAAGCCCACCCATTGTAAACTAACGTTTTGAAAATCCCGTAAACAATAAACTCTTCAAGTTGTTTGAGACTGAAAACAGTATTAGTAAATCGACAGTAACGCCCTTCTAAAGTAAGAACAAAGAAGTTCACTGGTAGTGGGAGAAGCTGCACAAAGATGCACGCTAATGCGCTCAATAGTCTCTGCCATGCGGCAACACACAAAGGCAAATGTGCACATTTGTGCAGAGAGACGCTGAGTTGGAGTTCAGTTGGAGGCAGCCGTAGTGAAACAAAGGAACGAACTCAGCAGCCTCGTGACCTGCGCGTGCAGTGTTGCTGCTACACGTGCAAGCAACACGCTTCTTTAGTGTCACCGTGTAACATTGTGATGCTCACTCAGTCGATATTCAACTCAGCTCACCAGCGCTCATGTCAGCTGCAACTCGTCGGAGCCTGGAATTAAAACCTGTGGGGATCAAACTGATGATTCATCGCAGATTTTTTTCTCCCCCGAATTTTTTTTCTTACGCACGCGCGACTGTAGTGTCTGAGACAGGGAGGGATCAATCAATACCGTAACTGAAGTAGCGGTCGGATCCTCCCTCCTTCCCTTTCCACGGAACGGCGCTGCTGACCTCGCTTTCCCTTTGGAGACAGTCTGGAACCACAGGCGCATGAATGGACAACTTTCTTAGAGTAATTGCCTATCGATCAATAATCTTGTTTTCGGTTGTTATGTCGCTCTAGGTCGAAACAAACCTCAGGAGTTATGTTAGAGGGTAACAATTTAAGGAGGAGATGTATTTGGGTTGATTTAATTTTGAAGAAGGAATATTTTTCGGGATGGAAACAAGAGCTGAAGCTCATTAGAGTCGAGAATAATTAAGTGTCAACAGCAGTGTCCTATGGGGTGTGTTGCTGCTGAGTCATGCGCCGGGTGCCGTTGCACAGGGAGGGTGGAACAAGTTGTCTTCCATTCTGTGCCAGTGCAGCGGCATCTCCCCCCCCCCCCCCCCTACCCACATCTCTGCCCCCCCCCCCCCCCTTTGCCCCGGTCTCCTCTTTCCCCGCATGTGTCACTGTGTCGTTGTGTCTGCAACCGAAGACGCTGCTGCCCCTCCTTTCACTGAGTCTTTCTCAGTGTCACCATTTTTTCTTCTTCTTCGTCTTTCAGTAGCTTCCTGACATTGTAGTTGCTGCTACTGTATATTTGAACAGAGGCCTTTTTCTGGCTTACGCACTTACTTACTTGTGCTGACATTAAAACTCATTTTCCAAAGACATATTTATTTGTTTTAATTTCACATAATTAGTTTTAATTGTAGACACTTCGAATTCCATTTTCCTGACTTACGTACCTACTTGTGCTGACATTAAAACTCATTTTGATATTGTCAAGAGACAGCTATTTGTTTTAATTTCACATAATTAGTTTTAATTGTAGACATTTCCATTTAAAATAATGTCAGACATGGGTATTTGGCTTTTGAATTACAATGCAGTTGGCTAAGAATATTTGAGCTTCATCGCTGCCTTAATGTTGTTGATTAGTTTATGATCGTGTCTTGTGTAACTGTTGAAGAACATCATCATCATCGTCGTCGTCGTATCCATGTTATTTACACTTTGTTGAATGGTGATTTCTGCATAATTTGCATCCTTAATGCGTTATTGCTCATCAGCTGGGATGACAATCAAGGCTGTTAAATCCCAAAACGATTCAAGAATCAAACATAGTTTTTCAAGAAAAACATTGATAAATTATTGAATTTCACTCCGCTGTGTCTTCGTCATCAACATCCTTATCATGAAAAATTAAAAAGCCCAAAGTGTGTGTCTGTGTGTGTGTGTGTGTGCCACGGTGTGTGTGTGTGTGTGCCACGGTGTGTGTGTGTGTGTGTGTGTGTGTGTGTGTGTGTGTGTGTGTTAGGCCTACTGTGAGCACTCATGCACACCTTTTCCCCCTTACTCTAGATGCAAACCGTATGAAATATGTGCATAAACCGAAACAGCTCTAGAATGTTAAGGTCATCAAAGTAAATTCGTCTGGCATACTCAATGACTGAGACTGAGAGAGTATTTGAGGACAAACTAATATTGTTTCCATAACTTCCTGAAAGAACGAATCTGGTAAAATTGCTCAAAATGTTATTTAAAATTAGCTTGACTCAGTAAGAAATGAAATGCTATAGGTGTATCACTTAAATTGTTGAATGTCGCAACTGGCTCCTCCTTCGCAACAGGCTGGTCGGCATCAGTTTTGACAACTCTTGCTATAAAAAACAACAACACAAAAACAACAATACAACAAATCTTAATTTGGATTCGATCTATTCATTTTGGTTAAAAACGCGTGGGTAGTTATTTGAAAGGCGCACCTGCATGAGGCATAGAACGATTTTGTTGAAAACCACACCCGAAGGCAAAGGCTGTTTTAGGTCAGTTCTACGCTTCGCTACCGTGTTGGTTTGAACGACCAAAACAGTAATCGCCTTGGGTTACTCGAATTAGCTGACTGCCTGCCAATGTTATCCTGTCGCCAGAGTAAAACAGAGTCTGGGGACACAAGGACACAGATCAAGTTCTACTCTACTACGCGTGTTGTCGATCAGTGTTTACACTCCGTTACTACCAGTCTCAGTCACAACGTTGTTGCTTGTCTCGGCTCTAGCGACCTCACCAATACACATGCACCGTATTGAGCGAAGTCATGGCTAAAATTAGAAGGGGCCCTCCCTGCCGATTTCGCTTCTCCGCCTAAATACTCCCAAAGCGTGCGTGCAAACGGATTGAATTTGGTTCACAGGCGTGTGTTAGTGTACGTCCTTTGGTTATCTGACAAGTTTTCATTTAAATTTCTTCAGAAACAGGCAAAAAGTGGTTTTCCCGCGCAGTGTATAAGCTGATTCATCAGATTTCGCGGTCACCACGTACTTGCTGACTCATCACATAGGCACGCAGCGCGCGAAGCACTCTCGGAAGGCTGACTGGCGTAAACTACGTAACTGGTTTCGTGTAAACTTGGCGACTGCACATGCTCTCGCTTCAGATCAAAGTTGTGGATTTACCAAACACCAGGTTGTCTTGGATTGTACCAAAACATTGTTTTTCGACTAAGGGTTCCTGAATATGAGCAAAAAGGTGAGTGAAATTTGACCGTTTTAAGGATAAAGCTTGAGTTTTGGGATGGCGTGGTCCACACTCGTGTCTTTGTTTACGTTCTGTTTACAGCCTGCGCCATGAGCCCGTTTAACTGCGTAGAACGCTCTTCTGTGATCGTTGTGACATTTGTCAGTTTCTTTGTTATCAACCATGACTCTTTTTTGTCGTAAATTTTCATATTTTATTTATTTAGAGATGTACATTGCTCGAATAGCCGACTTTTTGGCTCATTGTGAAATGAGGTCGCGTGACCTCGAAATGGCTCGTCATTGATTCGGCCAGGCCGCTGTGCGCATAACAAAGTCCATTGTTACCCGAAGCACAATTCCTTCACATGAGCAGGCATTTACTCCAGTTTTTGACTATGTTTTCTTTGGTACTATTTCTTCCCCTTTTCAATGTTTTAGTTTGAAAGGTGAAGTTTTAGGTTATCTGGTGAATTTGTGTCACCAATCACTACACGCTGCGTGCTTTTTATCGATTGACGTAGTGAGCGCGTGCCACGCGAAACTGTTGATTTCCTGCTGCTTGGAAATCCTTGAAATGAACAGGTTGCAAACCCTCATTCGCTGAATCGGCAGTACGATTAATAACAAACACAAGTCTATATTTTTAATGAAATATTACTGTCTGTCTACGTCTGTCTATATGTAATGGGGTGAGTGTGTATTTTAGCGACAAGGGATGAGGAAAAGGCCTATCAGTTTTAGACGCGAACTTCAGTCTGACTGGACACGCCTGGCACAAAAGAAACGGGAGTTTCTCATTATGGAAACTGAGTCATCGAAGTTGGTGTGCCGTCTGACCTGGCCATTTTACCCCCATCGTCGCGATTTTGAACCTGGATTAAGTTAGTTGATATACAACAGACTTTCCCCTCCTTTTCTGTCCTTTAAAAAAACAAACTTTACAATTTAAACAAATGAAGTGTTGCACGAGCAGAGACATCCATGCCATTTACTATTTAGGCTTCTTTATTTTCTTACTCGTTACTTATCAGAATTACTTTTTTTTTTTATCCTACCCAACAACAAAAAAAGTGACAGGGGGGTGGGAGAGGTGTGAAGATTTGTTTATTCGCCCCCTTTTTTTTTAATGTACATCTGATTTTTTGGTGTTCATTGTTCAATGAGTTTTTCAACAACGTTTTTTGACGATGCTGACTTAATTTGTTTTACTTTTAGATTTCTCTGTTTCAGTGGAAAAAGAAACGAAGAGGAGTAATGGGTTTTCCACTTTTTCTTTGTGTGGAATGCGGGGAACGGGGAAGCATAGCTTGACAGTCTATTCAACAAAGAAAGATCTACTTGCTGCCACATGCATTCTTTGTCTAGAGGTTTTCTAATTTTAGCATCTCTCGTGACACAATCCCATGCTGCACGGATTCACAACAGTTGGCTCTGCGCCTGCGCGAGGCAAAACGTAGCGCTGCGTCTCTGTGACGTCACGAAAAATGGGCGGGGCTTATGAAGTGAAAGGTCAAGAAACGGGATCGACTCGCAAGTGAGGTCAGGTTGACTGGAGGTGAATTTTTGCTAACTCATGGTAAATGGCCGAGGGAAAATCTCATTACTCTGCGCTTTTGTGGATCAGAAATCCGGCTGTGATTATGGTGCAGTGACGCATGACAGTTTCCTGCTGGTTGAGAGATTCGTCCTGAGTAGTTGAAGATTTTATTTGGTTTGAACTGTGCCTTTCAAAGTAAGACAGGCAACAAAAATGTGCTGACAAAATCATGAATCAGCAGTTTTATTTTCGTCCAGCTAGTTTGGATTACTTCAGGGTTTGTAGTCTTCCACATTTTTCTTCACTGTTCACATCCTTGTGGTGTGTCCACGAAGTTGTTCAAGGATCTGACAATTCAGTTGACTAAGGGTGTCAGTTTTGGCCAGGATGGAAGAAGTAAGTTTGTATCCTCTTTTGATTTGGAATTGGAGCTTCTCTTTTTTTCTGGCTTTTTGGACAGGTCAAGTTGTCAAATCTGATTTTGTGTCAGCTATGCTGCAGTTTCAGTATTTTTTAAAATTTTGGTTTGTCTTTTTTGTTGTTGACTTGTTGATGCAACTCTCTTCTCAGTTGTTTTGATTTCTGTCCACGGTTCTGGGCCATGGCATTCTCTTTCTAAAAGAAATTATATATCCTTCTCATCTCTCACACCTAGTGTGTGTGTGTGAAAGAGAGAGTTCGGGGATTTCTTTCGTGCAGCTAAAGTTTTGTATGCAGCAGTGAAACTGTATTATTTATTTATTAGCTGTCATTCCCACCCAAGTCATAATTATGCGAGCCCTGTTTTCTCCTACGAACCCCTTCCCTGGAAGGATTCAGGTGCCTGTAAGTGTAAGTCACATTAAATACACGATTTCAACAGAGGTTTTACTTTTACTCAACTTAGTTGGAGTAGGCAACTGGAGATAGGGATAGTATTTAGTTAGGACAGATTTAATCATTAATATCAGCTTACATGAGTGAAAGGTATAGATCTGGATATTGGCATAGCCTTTACATTGTGCTTTGTTTTGTCTTTTGCAGATCTTCCTGTCGCAGGTAAAGAACGAGGAGATCATCGCCCGGGCACAGCTCTTGGAGTTGGAACCCCCGGAGTCTCCCAAATATGTCAGCGATGACGAACTCGTGGGCCTGTCGGTTAAGGACCTCAATCGAATTCTCAAGGGCATGAGCAGAGATGACATCATCAAGCTCAAGCAGAGACGGAGAACGCTGAAAAACCGTGGCTATGCAGCCAACTGTCGGGAGAAGCGGATTTCGCAGAAGGAGGTGCTGGAAGGAGAAAAGCACAACCTTAAGGCCGAGGTACATCGGCTGCAGAGAGAGAACGATGTGGTCAAAATGGAGCTGAATGCCTTGAGGTCAAAGTGCGATGCTTTGGAGAGGTTCGCTGAGCTGAACCACATCGCCGTGCCCATAGCCATGGCCCCCACCATTACCGCCACACACACATCCGTAATCGTCAAGACAGAGCAACAGTTCCCCCAGACAACGGTCTCCTAACATAGAACTGTCTCTCGTCCCATGTGACGTTCGATTGGTGGTGGGAGACAGAACAACGAGATGGGTCAGAGTGGAATATAAAGTAGAAGAAGACAGTAAAATTGAAGAGACTGCACGTTTTTGTGACTGAAATCTCCCACGTTTGAGTCAGGGGACAGTGAATCAAGCTTGCGAGCCTTATTACAATGCATACACCCCACCAAATTTCTGCCATCCAACATGAAAGACTTAGTCGACATTTTATCAGGTTCATCGTGTACATTGTCATCCCTTCACATCGTCATCATTCTCATCGGAAAAGCATGGATGATGGATAAAGAATGCAAAGGGTGTTTGAGACAAATGGAACATTGCAAAGAAATGTGACTGGAGTATAATTTGTCGTTGTCACTGTCAAAGACAGAGCCACTCTTTTTATCCTTTTGACGGTTGGATTGTTTTCTCTAAGAAAAAATAAGTTAAATACTAATTGGTTAGTTTGCTATGTTATATTACTGACCCAATGATTCTTTGGTGCATTGTGGGTGAACGGTGCATCAATTTTCTTTTTTTTAATTGTTTTTGTAATAGAGAGAAAGAATCTAATTAATGGATTTCACCTGGTTTCTCTGCAACAAAAGTTTTGGGGTGGATACTTATCTCAGAGGAGAAGATGTATTTTTTTGTTGTATTTCCCCTCAACCGACTTCAACAGGTTTTATTTTTCACATCTTCAATGTTTGTGTAATCTAAAGTGCTCCTCCGTGCTATGAGGGAAAGAAAAGTTTATTTTGATTAACTCGTTAAGTTAGATCGCATAATTTCCACTGTATGTGTCAGCAAAGATGGGAACAAGAAATGTCTGTTTGCTTCAGTACTGTGTTTTCCTTCAAGTTTATTAATATCAGTTAGCTCCCTTGAACCAACACCTGGCTTAACTTTAACTTGTAAGGTACCTGTAGTATCTGTTTGATTTGGTTATGAATATTATTAGGAAATATGAAGCCTGGAATTTGAAGTTGCTCTAACTAGAAATTGTAAAGCCCACACATCCTGAAAGGGAAAGGGTTTCTACAATTTAACAGGCACCAGAATGTAAAGATTTTGTATTTGTTGTAATAGTAACGTTGAGTGATTCTTGGTTGAAATGTTCTGAAGTGAATGTGGTTGGGAATGATACGTTTGTACATTTACCAGAGATATGCCGTTTGTCAGTTGTATCGACATCATTATAACTGTAAATATGCATCTTTGATTCACGGTCACCAAACATCGGATAACATCTTGCTGAGAACTACAGTTAATGTACTCTATATTTTTGAACAGCCAATCAAAAAGGACCTCCAATTTCATTGTAATTACCTGATCAACATTTTGCTACATGTAGTTTCACTCCAAATGCTGACTGACATTTTCAAGTTGTGTTCGAATTCGCCTTAATTAAGGATGATAGGATTGTTTGTTAAAATGCATGCTTGGGTTCAAAGTCAGAATAACGTTATGAATGTAAAAGGGAAACCTTTGAAGACGCCTGCTCAAATACGAGTTGAAGAAAAAAGTGCACAAATTGAGTGAGTGTTGCTGTTTTAGTCAAATTAGTGTTTAGGGTAGGGGTGTAAATCAAACACATCTTGTCTGAAACTGTGGTGGGCAAAGAAGCAAATGCATTATGTTCAGAAAGTATACTTGTGCTTTGCTCAATTTTTTGAACATTTGTGTGAAAAACATACAAGACATTTGTTTGACCTTCTACACCTATGGGCATTGTTATGGGTGTTTGCTTGCATTTTCTTAGATACAAAGTTTGTATATGGTTAAGAATCGATGGGTTATTCTCTAGGCAGCAGTCTTGCATAAAACTGCAAGTTTTGGAATTACTTATAAATAGTGGCTTTATTTTGTTGTACGCTGTGTGCGTAAAGATTCATCACTTAATTACGTAAAGCTTTCTCTGTCTGGAGAATTTGATAAATATCTTCTGTTTTTAAGAAGGGGCACAGCTCTGTAGTTACTAAGTTGGATTTACTTTATACCAGATGTTATCCTTGATACTATGGTCGTTAGTGTACACACATAATCTTGAACTTGAACTTAAACAACATACTTTGACAACTGCCTCATCTACAGAATTATGCATGCAAATTGTTATTGAAACTGAGTTTCTCTACAAAAGGAAAGATAAAACACAACTTCTTCCAAGATACGTTGATCCAATTTCTTTTCCTTCTGCTTTCTGTGAACTTGTGTGAGTGTTAAATCAAGACAAAGAAAGTGAAATGTGAGGAGGCGAGTGGCATAAACAACACAGACTTTTTTTGTTTTCAAGATAGTTGGGATTGTTTGAGAATGCATGTACCCATACTGGTCTAGTCTGTATTTCCATTACATGTGGTACCAAGTTAAGCAAAATTAACGGAAACTGTAACTTGTCTGATGATGTCATATGGTGCTTGTGGCATCATGTTTGGGTTTTTTCTACTGATTTTTTTTTTACTGTTCATTGCTTTTCGTGTGTTTTTTGTCAAAACATTGAATTGATTATATACTTGATGTACTAATATTCCTTCCAAAGTTGTGCAATTTTGCTATTTTTATTCATGAATATTTTTTTTTCAAAAGAGTTCCTTGTACTTTTATGGGGAAGGCCAAATCATCGTTCTTTTTACTTTGATTGACATTGAATTTTAAATTCCTTTTGTAACGTGCTGTGGGTATTGTAAAAATGAAGTATGCTGTGTTGTTTATGCGTTGATGATTCTGTGCTGTGTTCCGTGTTGTTTTCTGGCATTGCTCAGGTAGAGTGTGTCATGAGTTCTGTGGTAATGGCAGCTGATGTGTTAGAGACACTTGTTTTGATATTTTGGGGCTCTGGAATCCAAGTCTTGTATTATGCGTTTGAATGATTTGAATTTGCATCACAGTCCTACAAGTGTTTTTTTCTTTCATTCTGACTTTGCAAATGGTTTTTTTAATTGTTTTTAAAGCTTAACTGAAAATGTCCTTCTTTAGTTCAATCTGCTGTGCAGTATTTCAAATGTCATCTGATTTTCACACAATACTAAAAAACAACAGTGCTTAAATTTAAAATATAAATTCGTTACGTGGGATTGATCAATGGAGAGATGCGCACTGTGTTAACAATGACATTGATTAGTTCACATTGTTTACAGAAATCCCTTTCTTGTTTTGAAACTTGTGTCAGAAAGATTTTTATTTTTTTTCCAGAAGACCTGTTCAGTGTCAAAACTTGATTGACTGTGATGCAGACTCATTAGGTGTGATTTTCGTTTGCTTTCCCTCCACTGTTCTCATGTTTTGCATTGCAATCATTTTTGTCGTTTGAACATTTTTAATCTGGATTAATTTGTTGATGGACTTTTTTCAGTGCGCGTGTGCTTGTCTTTAGAAGAAGGTGTGGTTGTATTTCCTTGTGTTGTGGTGAGAAATGTACATATTTGCTTGGATATTTATGACAAGGGAAGATTGACTATAGTTGACATTGGTATGGTTTTGTCACCTGACAATGACACACGGATGACGCATTCCACGAAAAAAAAAAGGTTGTTCTATGCATACGAATATTATATTTTTGGAAAAAATATCCCAAAATTTCCTCTGTTATTGTTTCTGGACTTTCTTTTCTTTCTTTTCCCCATGAACAAGACTTGCGAGAAACTGAGAGGATTCCAGGATAAAAGGCAGGTGTGTTGGCAAGAGTATGGGAGTGATCATGTTTGTCTTTGACTGCGATAATGTGAGACAGTAAATGAGTAATGATGTATGTAGGCATGTTAGCGCAGAAAGGATGATCTGAAAAACAAAACTGCATACCTGTACCAGACTAATGTACAAACTTATCAAATCACCAATGTGCTACTTCAGAATTGAAGGACATAAAAACGTAATTGATTATCATCAATGTTTATGCTGAAAATGTGCATGACTTCTATGACTGATCTGGTCTGAACCAACCCTGTCTTGTTGTCCATGATGTTAACATTTCATCTGTTCCATCCTCCATACAATCACTGGGTCATTCCCATTAAATAAGTGTGCACATCTCTTGTCCATTTTCATTTCATCGGATGAAACGTGTGCCAATGATAGCAGATTTGAAACGTTTGTAACATACATTCTACAGAGTACACTTAAAAACATCGATTTAGCTGGCCTAGTATGAAAAGTTATACACTGAAGTCTGGCCAGTACCGACTCTAAAATTATATTTATCATGGCTGTAGGCTGCATGGTCTCTTGTCTGTCAGTATCTTTTACCCTCCTTTTCTTCTCAAAAGTTGTTTCTTATCGATTACTGAACCTTCAGCTTTTTTGATTCTTTGTCTTAAGTCCCTGATTTGTTTTGTTTTTGTTTTTTTCTTTAACAAACAGTTGACATGATTTGAAATCTTGTCATGCCAACCCCCTCTTTACTGTAGCTTATAATCGATTTTATTTACTATTCAAAGCTTTCTCTTGCAATTTGCATGGTCAGTATTATTACTGTTAGACGGTTGAAAACGACGTTAAACACCAAATAAAGAAAGAAAGAAAGAAAGAAAAATTACTGTTAGATGGAGCAGTATTGCAAAAAATACTGAAAATTATCAGCACAGGCCTTTTGTGTCATTAGTGTTACAAAATATTTGTATTTTTAAAGCTGCCATCTCTTTAAACAAAAATTGCCATTGCTTTTACAGATTAGAATGCGATGCCTTTAGTTAAGAAAAGCCCTTTTTGCTCAGTTCCCACTTAGTAAGGAGTTGTTTTATGTTCAAATTTTAACGGCCGGGTTAGCTTTAGGACTAGGAGGAGTGTCAGGGGTATTCTTTCTCTTTTCTTTTTTTGTCCCATGTTATGATGTACATAACATTAACTGGTTGCTTCCTTTTGCCCTTAAAAGTATGACAACCCTATTTGTCATAGGGCTTTGACCTGTAGAACTCTCCGTCTTTTGCTTGATCTTTCTTTAAAGACATTCTCTTTGGTTACATGTACAGGTCTTTGCTCAAGCAAAACACAACAACCCCCCCGCGGGTTAGTGGGAAGAATTTACCCGATGCTCCCCAGCATGTCGTAAGAGGCGACTAACGGATTCTGTTTCTCCTTTTACCCTTGTTAAGTGTTTCTTGTATAGAATATAGTCAGTGATTGTAAAGATTTTAGTCAAGCAGTATGTAAGAAATGTTAAGTCCTTTGTACTGGAAACTTGCATTCTCCCAGTAAGGTCATATATTGTACTACGTTGCAAGCCCCTGGAGCAATATTTTGATTAGTGCTTTTGTGAACAAGAAACAATTGACAAGTGGCTCTATCCCATCTCCCCCCTTTCCCCGTCGCGATATAACCTTGAACGGTTGAAAACAACGTTAAACACCAAAGAAAGAAAGTGTTTCTTGTATAGAATATAGTCAATTTTTGTAAAGATTTTAGTCAAGCAGTATGTAAGAAATGTTAAGTCCTTTGTACTGGAAACTTGCATTCTCCCAGTAAGGCAATATATTGTACTACGTTGCAAGCCCCTGGAGCAAATTTTTGATTAGTGCTTTTGTGAACAAGAAACAATTGACAAGTGGCTCTATCCCATCTCTCCCCTTTCCCCGTCGCGATATAACCTTTGTGGTTGTAAACACCAAATAAAGAAAGAAAACACAAACATTTTCTGGGCCTTGAACTTTGGGGTGTGGAGGTTTCTTAAATTATGTGCTGCATTCCCAGCGAGTGGTATTTGCAGCTGATAAAGACTAGTCTTATCTGATCCCAAATTTGGTAAAGTCTAAACCTAGTGTAAGGCTTAATGCAGGAGAGTTAGTAAAGACATCTGGACTTTAATGCTATCTGTGTTGTCACCACAACAGTAAGAACTAAGTTGGATTTTTTTAGTTACGTGACTCTTTCCCTTGTCAAGTTGTGTTCAAATTATTTTCCCCTCAAGAGTTCATGTGCATCCAAACCATTGAAATTTGCAGTTCTGCAGGGTATTTTATGATCCTGGGCGCACATTGTTTTTCCAAAACAGGATTGAAATTTTTCACTTAGGGCATAGGCTTTGTTCTCATTTCACTTTATCAGAGACATTGGACACAAACTACTGTTCCTGTATATCTCAAGAAACAACAGTTTTGTGACGATGCTGGCCAAATTTGCAATCTTGTGTTCAATTGTTTCAATTTCTTTGGATAGAGTTCGATGTTATGAAGCAAGTGGGTGGCGAGATGACGACAACACTGACAAATGATGGGGCTAGAAATGTTGTGGTTTTTACTTTACCGACACAAAGTTGCATAAAATATGAAATAAATTTTCACATGCTTGTTTTGTTTATTTATTCTTCTGAAATGTGGTCTCAAGATGGTCATAATTTTGTCTGTTCCTCGGATGTGCAATGTTGCGAATCGCTTTGGATTGTGAATATGACTCGCTTTGATTGGATGTGGTATACTGTTATATTACATGTTGTGAGGATCTGATAGATGGCTCATGGTTGGTTGCATGGGACCCAGACAGTTTTCTTTTAAAATGCATGTGCTTATTTTGAACATTTTGCAACGGTGATGGCATTTCAGAGTTTTTGGCTTTTCCCGTTATTTCTTGTTTCTGGATTTTTTTTAAAATGTATTATTTTTTAAATACAAGTATTTTAGTTTTTTTATATTTAAATTTGTTTTGGAGGGCAGGGCTGTTGAATACACTTTGGCCTATTCCACTACTCTTCTTTGTAGAAAAAAAAATCAAACACCCTGCAGATATGAGACAATGTTTTCTTACAACAACATTCATATTGCAATTACTTTGAAAAACACCTGCATCAGTTCTGATTGTTAATGAGGTGAATCTTCAGATGATTGGCTTTAGTTTCAGTCGCTTACTTCAGTACTCTGTTTGGTGTTGATGTTCCAAGCCTTAAAACATCGTGGATTATTGCAACGAATGTATGTTTGTCCTTGTTCATATCAACCTCTAGTCTTTCCAATACTATATTGGCTAATTACCGTGTCAGTGCTGTCTGACCTAATATCTGTTCACAGTTGTGAAGACTACCCTCCTTCTCTTTACAAACTATTCTTTCTGTTTACATTCAGCAATGACAAACAAGGAAGTACCTGAATACATTATTTTGATAATTTTAGACAGTGTACATTGTGTGTAAAAAAGGTTATACCATTTGACCAGACTGTTGTCAGAACAGCTTTCTCTGAACCATCACACCAAACTTAAACTATTCTCATTTAGATTACAAACATGCCATACATGTACAAGTTTTTGGACCGGTTGAAAGTAATATATTGCAGGAATTGAATAAGGATTATGACTTATAAAAGGGCCGTGTACTGTTATTGATGGTACATTTTTGAGCCTTCATCCTTTCTAGTTATTTTCAAGGAAAACTTGTCGTTCATTACATTGCAAGTCAACTGGCTGAAACTGCTGTTACTGACAAATGTTGAAGGGTGAATTTTGTACATGTGGCTTTGTGGCCAACATCATGATCATTCCAGCGTCCATGCCTTTATTTCATGGTGTGTCTATGTTCTTTTTTTCCCCCTACATTATGTGCATCAATGCATGTCCAGTTTTTCGTAACAAATAAATCATTGTCACACAAGTGAGATCGTGTACGTGTTGTGCAGAGAGGGTGAATCTGCGATTTGTAGTTGCACTTACACTCTCACATACACTCAGACACACACACGCACATTATCAATCAACAATTAATAATTGTACTACAAACATACAACACACACAGACTAAGACCAAGAGAGGTCTGTAAGACTCGGGCTGTTCTTGCTTAAATAAAAGGATGCTATAGTATAACTACTGAAAAAAAGATCATGGATCAAGAAGTCTGTTTAAGATATGAGAATATATTTTATTACTATTGCCTACCAATCTGCAAATAAACATGTATATATAATATACCTACAACGGTCATTAACCAGCCTCTCTCATATAAGCTATGCCACGTACTGCCTTCAACTACAAACAGAACTAACTAGCCACTTGTATCACATATTTCTACATCTCCATGGATAACTAATACACCAATTATATCCGCTACATCCACAAAGATAGATAACCAGCCATTTGAACCTAAATACACTTGCGTGACAGTGTGTGTAGTCAACTTACCAGAGCGGTTAAAATTCAGAAAAGACGATGATTCAGCTGAAGGAGTTTTCTTTTTCCTTCACGCTAGTGGGTGTTGGGGTGTTTTTATTTTGTTTTCTCATAAAATTTCCAAAAGCATTTACCTCATTGAGCAGACACGAGCAACACTCATTTCACTTGTTTTCTTTATTTCATCGAGTATAAATGCAGAATTATTTTCTATTTTGTTCATTTAGCTTATGCTCATATCATGGTAGTACAAAATTGCTGCCAAGAAAAAGTATTCAACAAATAGTTGGCGATTACACACAGTGCTTACTAGCTCACCAAAAAATAAAAAATAAAAATAAATGACCGACTGCTTCCATTTTTTTTCTACTTTCCTGTATTAAATAAGCCTCTCCATTCCCCTACCAAATAAAAAATAAAAATAACATACATCCAAACAACAAATATAATGCCAATTTATAACTACATAAATGCCATGCTCGATTTATGAATGCCATCCTGAATTTACATATATTTTCCCAAATAAGAGGCTGCTGCTGCCCCACAGTATGTAAAGGATAAAAATGTAGATTGTCATCGTAAAAATTGAAACAAAATGCAACATAAGTATAATTAATGAACAATCATATATAAAAAGCATAACATGTAATGCACCATTGCATACATGTACAATTAACAGCTGATCATAAAAGCTTTTGCGGAACAGCACAATTTATTTGTGTGTGTATGTGTGTGTGTGTGTTTATAAATCCATGTGTGTTTATGTATAACTTTAATGAAAACAATAAAAACATGTCAGGCACTTATGAAAAATAAAAAACAAGAAAACAAAAAAACATGTGTAGAAGAAGCACGTGATTACTTGCTAGGTATGAAAAGGTTGATTAACCAGTCACAAGATTTAGTTACACAAAAACTTAAAGCATTTTTGTAAACCTTATTCTTTTTCTTGGCGGAGAAGGATGGTTGTGTTTTTGTTTTTTGCTGTTTAAAATTCTTAAATGACAATTGAACAACACGAACAAATCCACCTGTGAAGTAATTCAGTTAAATTATCTCTAAAACATTATTTTGAAGCTGAACAAAATGTACTACATGTTTAGAGATGTTTCCTCCCTTACTCTGAGTATGTATAAAAAGTAAGGCAAAATAAAACTTAGCAACAAAGCTTTGTAAATGTCTCTGAATTATCTACATATATACACCATTGAAAAAAAAAAGCAAAAGCTGTTATTGGATACCAGCACTTTTTTTGTTTTTTTTGTTTGAAGGGCACTTTAGGCAAACTGCATAAAACATTTTCAGATCCTTTAGAAAGTGGGTTAAAACTAGTTCATATGCTACGTGTGACCAAAACCTGGTTAATGAAATGGCTGGCCAAGAGGCTCTCAACGGGAGTAGCGAACCAGAGTTCCAACTGAGAGGTTGCTCCAGCGCACGATGTCCTAAAAATGTGCTTCCTACTTTTAATTCAGGCACCATTAGCAGATGATCAAGTGCATAAAGTGAGGTTGAATCTGAAAGCCACATTCAACCTTTGTAAAAAAAATTTTTTTTAAATGAAACTTCAAAGAAAACCTTGTGCATGCATTTCAGGGCGCTCAAGCACATTGGTCAAAGGGACACAACTATATATTCAAAAGAAGTATTACAGTACCCTGAGCTTCCTCAGTGAAATGAATGAAAGGATAACAATTCCAAGCACATACACAAACAAACAAATATAACTTTGCTCAACCAACAACAACAAAACACACAAAACTGCCCTTGTTTGAATCAATGTTGTGCCCAGACTAAGAGGATCATAGGTGTTGGACCTGGACTGAAAAATATGTATAGGTCTAAATGTCCTGGCTACATGTCAAAACTATCGGACAATCGACCAGCCAGGGGTCGGAACAATGTGTCAGATCAAATAAGTATGCGTCAATGAACGAAGACCGAGGCCTGGGACCAACACTTTTGAATTCCGCCTCATCAAATTGTACCGGTCAGTGCTGACTGTTTGAGCTATGGCTAGTGCAATTCACGTTGAAAGCATGGTGCCACGTTTTGGCTAAACCAACCAGAGGTGCACCCTTGACATCAATACTACTTGTCAACTTCTCCGCAGAATACATTGCTTTCTTTTAGTTTAGCCAAAACAGTTTTTAACTAAACTGTGAATTTCAGCAAAAAATCCATATCCACTAAGAAGTTTCACAGTTTTACATTTGAGTCAACAAAGATCACTTGAAAGAAAAAATGGTGACCCACACCAAAGTCATATGCATAAAAAGATACAAGAAGAGAAAGACAATCAAAAAAACAAATTAAGATAAATAAATGCCATTTGCTGATAATGTTCAGATGTACATGTACCACAAAATCTGAAAACATTTATTTTCATCGTTTTAAATCTAACAAACATTATATGTCTAAGCCACAATAACGCCACAATAGAGTGGTAAATGCCTACACACACAATATGACTACAACAACATGTGTTTACAAAAAAAGCCAACATATTTCTTATGCATAACATTCAATCATTAACTGTTCAGATGTGGTAGATCATATTTTAGGTAAATATACCCTGTTTGATAAGTGAGTATATGACACATAGTGACATGGTGCACACACAAAAAGTAAGATATTATCACATCAAAAGTCAAATTCATGTCTACAACATTACAAAAAAAGGAAAAAAAACCTTATACATGTAACAAAACAAATCTCAGAATACAAAACAAGAACCAGAGCCAACGTAAAAAAAGCAACAACAGTAACAACACACAACAGCAGTAGTAACACATGATACACACATAATAAGGGCTAACACACAAAAAAGTGAAAAACCTGAAAGGCCAGGGTCCAAGGCAACAGGGCAAAGAACGTCAATACATCATAAAATAATACACATTTTGCCTCCATCAACCATCCAAACTAAAAAAAAATAATTTAAATTTTACTTTAAGAAACCGGAATTTCTGGGTTTAAAAGTTTTTAAAAAACCGGATTTCCGGCGAGAACCGGAAAGGTGTTAGCCCTGCATAATTGACACAGTGAACAAAAAGTGATCACTGAACAAAAGTGTCTTTAAAAAAAGATGAAAAAATTATTGTCAAACAGGAGCCAAACCAAAGTCCGTTGAAGGAATAGTAAGTTACAATTTAAACGTATTTTAAACCAATTTTATAGAACATCCTCTAAAACTGTGATTCAAACATTTCAATTTTTTTTTAATTTTACTTTAAGAAACGGGGATTTCCGGGTTTAAAAGTTTTCAAAAACTGGATTTCTGGCAAGAACCGGAAAGGTGTTAGCCCTGCATAATTGACAAGGTGAACAAAAAGTGATCACTGAACAAAAGTGTCTTAAAAATAGATTATTGTCAAACACGAGCCAAACCAAAGCCTGTTGAAGGAATAGTAAGTATTTAAACGTATGTTAAACTAATTTTATAGAACATCCTCTAAAACTGAGATTCAAACATTTTTGTGGAAACTCAAAAGTTCCTGTAATGTCTATAAAAAAAAAAAGAGAACTCCTATTATATCATATCCAAAACCAAGTCATGGATCTGAAATCCTTTCGCTTTATGTATATTCATATTTGATTCCAAAAGCACTCCATAGGTTTGTGCACACATGTGTGTGTTGGAGCTTGCCCAAGTATGTTTGTGTGTATATCTACATGCGTGTGTGTGTGTGCTTGTAAGAGTGTCTTTTATGCATGGTCCCATGTAAGTTCATTAGTCAAACGAAAGGTTAGTTCCTCAAATGTAACATTCAACAATTAAAGCGAGAGTGACTTCCATGATGTTCAGTGAGCGTACAACCAAATTCACTCATACAAAGTAGTATGGCGGTGTAAGTCAATGTAAGTAACCAAAAAGACAAGTTACCTGCATGATTTATTTTGTGCAACCACAGCAACCACAAAGGAAACTGGTTTCTCGGATGGGTTGAAGGCACTGGAAAACTCCAGTCTCCTGCCAGGCTCATCAAGGCTGATCTGAGTATGTTTTATGGTGCCCAAGCTCTCCACATGGAAGGCAAAGACCACCTGCTGCTTGCTGAAATCTTTGCTGTATTTCTTTATGTTCCACTGGATGTATGTCTCCAAAGTGATCATCTCTGCGTTCACTTTGTTCAAGAGAACAACCACCGGAAGATCAGACTCTTCAGCTTCGTCAACCACTAGATTCTCCACTGCATCGCACAAAGCAGTGAATGCATCGCCGCTGCCATCACTGTCCCTTTCACACTGTAAAATCTCTTCTTTTGGAAGAAGTATAACTTTGTGCAGCTGGAGGAACTTTGTGGTGAACCAGGCCTGGAGAATCATGGACTCCTGAAGCTGGTAGGATTCCTGCTGTTCTGGTGACATAACAGGCGAGGCTGCGCATGATACGTCACAATCAGGCCAGCGATACAAGACAGGCTGCTGATGCAGACTGTGCCTCAGGCTTTGCTTTTCATCGGCGATGTCACCGACAAGGAGCAGCAGACAGTCAACCTGGGAGATAGTAGTGAATACTCCCAGTTGATAACGGTTTTTCTTGCGTGCCTCCTTGAGAAGAAGACAGACAAGCTGCTGTAATACTCCAGTAGTGTCTTCCTTGTATTTTTTGGCCATGTCATCCGCCTCCAGGTCAGTAAGCTTTTTCTGGAGACTGATCTGGAAATACAAAGCTGGAAGTTAGACAGACAAAGATGCACCAAATGATTGTGATGACACTAGCTGTTCACTTTAATAAAGGACATGTGTGTGCATGCTTGCGTGCGTGCATGCGTGTGCGTGTTTATTGGTATTGTAAAGTGCTTGGAGCTGCATGTGAATCAGGACTTGCGCTATAGAAAAGTGATTTATTATTATCATTATTATTATTAACCAAAGAATATATGTTTGTTGCCTGCTTTACCTGATCTACATGTACTCTCTTTTGCTCCTATGAGAATTAAGAAACGAAGAAAGAACAAGTCGCGTAAGGCGAAAATACAATATTTAGTCAAGTAGCTGTCGAACTCACAGAATGAAACTGAACGCAATGCTATTTTTCAGCAAGACCGTATACTCGTAGCATCGTCAGTCCACCGCTCATGGCAAAGGCAGTGAAATTGACAAGAAGAGCGGGGTAGTAGTTGCGCTAAGAAGGATAGCACGCTTTTCTGTACCTCTCTTTGTTTTAACTTTCTGAGCGTGTTTTTAATCCAAACATATCATATCTACCGGGGTATATGTTTTTGAAATCAGGAACCGACAAGGAATAAGATGAAAGTGTTTCAAAAATTTAATTTTGATAATAATTTTTATATATTTAATTTTCAGAGCTTGTTTTTAATCCGAATATAACATATTTATATGTTTTTGGAATCAGCAAATGATGGAGAATAAGATAAACGTAAATTTGGATCGTTTTAGAAATTTTTATTATGATGGAAAATAAGATAAACGTAAATTTGGATCGTTTTAGAAATTTTTATTTTTTTTTACAATTTTCTGATTTTTAATGACCAAAGTCATTAATTAATTTTTAAGCCACCAAGCTGAAATGCAATACCGAAGTCCGGGCTTCGTCGAAGATTACTTGACCAAAATTTCAACCAATTTGGTTGAAAAATGAGGGCGTGACAGTGCCGCCTCAACTTTCACGAAAAGCCGGATATGACGTCATCAAAGACATTTATCAAAAAAATGAAAAAAACGTTCGGAGATTTCATACCCAGGAACTCTCATGTCAAATTTCATAAAGATCGGTCCAGTAGTTTAGTCTGAATCGCTCTACACACACACACACACACACACACACACACAGACACACAGACACACGCACATACACCACGACCCTCGTTTCGATTCCCCCTCGATGTTAAAATATTTAGTCAAAACTTGACTAAATATAACAAGTCGCGTAAGGCGAAAATACAATATTTAGTCAAGTAGCTGTCGAACTCACAGAATGAAACTGAACGCAATGCAACGCAGCAAGACCGTATACTCGTGGTCCACCGCTCACGGCATAGGCAGTGAAATTGACAAGAAGAGCGCGCGAGCGGGGTAGTGGTTACGCTATGCTGCATAGCACGCTTTTCTGTACCTCTCTTCGTTTTAACTTTCTGAGCGTGTTTTTAATCCAAACATATCATATCTATATATTTTTGGAATCAGGAACCGACAAGGAATAAGATGAAAGTGTTTTTAAATTGATTTCGAAAAAAAAATTTTGATAATAATTTTTATATATTTAATTTTCAGAGCTTGTTTTTAATCCGAATATAACATATTTATATGTTTTTGGAATCAGCAAATGATGGAGAATAAGATAAACGTAAATTTGGATCGTTTTATAAATTTTTATTTTTTTTTACAATTTTCAGATTTTTAATGACCAAAGTCATTAATTAATTTTTAAGCCACCAAGCTGAAATGCAATACCGAACCCCGGGCTTCGTCGAAGATTACTTGACTAAAATTTCAACCAATTTGGTTGAAAAATGAGGGCGTGACAGTGCCGCCTCAACTTTCACGAAAAGCCGGATATGACGTCATCAAAGACATTTATCAAAAAAATGAAAAAAACGTATGGGGATATCAATCCCAGGAACTCTCATGTCAAATTTCATAAAGATCGGTCCAGTAGTTTGGTCTGAATCGCTCTACACGCACGCACACACACACATACACACACACACACACACACATACACCACGACCCTCGTTTTGATTCCCCCTCGATGTTAAAATATTTAGTCAAAACTTGACTAAATATAAAAATGAACGGGACAGTTCAGAAAACTTCTAGAAGCAAAGGGAGGTAACTCTTACCTGGTTATACATTCATGGGCGGTTGCTCTTATCATGCAGGCATGCCTGGTCATTTTCACAGAATGAATAGAGTCGAAGTTCGACCTGCTGCTCAAGTATCTGAGATGTTCCCAAGGAAGGGAGATAACTCATGTCAAAGTTATTTTTCAGCGTGTTGATGGTAATACTTTTACATTGTCTCTTGGACTTTAAATCTACTCTTATCCTTATTTGAATAACATTCTAGAAGTTTCTGAGAGAGGGGAGATCAGAAGCACCCGGGCGAAGCTGTGTCCTGACTGCAAGTTATTTAAAAAAAATCGAAGTTGTTCAAAACAATTAGTATACTACATGTATTTTGTGATATAAGGGTTAAGTGCTATCCCTGATTGTTTTTGCTCTACCCTCATAAATTTTAAAGTGATACGACCAACAACAAAAGGGCAAATTTGAACCATGAACGAGCCTCAGTAATGCACACCACTGACCTCTCTACTGTGTTGAGTGCAAGTTTTTTTCACACATGTCAAGTTCCGTTTCACTGCATTCCTCAGTCAGGTTCTGTCCTATTAGCATGACAGTTTTAAGAAGCACGAGAGTTCAAACAAATAGATTAAAACATTGAGCCTGGGGCTCTTTTGGAGTTTAAATGTGAGGGCTTTTCCTCTTGATTTGCGAAAACGTACGTGCATAAGGCTCAAACTGCGAAAGCTGGAAACATGTCCTTTTAACAGAAAATGGTACTAATGGTTTTGAACAACTTTTCTTCTTGATTAATTTATAAATGTTGCGTAGAATTTTTTTAATAAACATGTACATCTTTCCTGAATATAGATTCCTTTGAATCAGTCAAAACTTGTGAACAGTCCAGATTCATAGCATGCGACTGAGTTCGCAATGAGAGCAAGAAAGCTCAAGACAGAAAGGGAGAGAGAGATGGGTTGACAATGACAGACACTGAGACAGAGACTGAAGATGACTGAAGCTTACAAATGCCTTGTACTCTCCGTCAAGCTTCCCAAGTATTGTTGTGGTATCCAACAAAAGTTGTCTCAATTGGTTCCAGTCTTTCTTTCTGCAAAAGCAAAACTGAAACTGCAACAAATACTTGTAGAACAAGTTTACCTGATAATAGAAACTTGCAACTCTGTCAGGATTTTTGAGGGGTGTGACAGAGTATAAGAGCAACAGACATTGATCGAGGCAAGCTAGTCAAAGCAAGGGCGGCCAAGCAACAACACGCAGCTGACCAGCTGAAACCTGGCATAGCAACAACAAACTAACTCTGATGTGCATGTTATATTGTGTGCAAAACTTCCACAAAGAAGGTACGTGACATCTTTACCACAAGGCTTTGTGTTCGTCTATGACATAACTGTTTCAAAAACCAACTGTCCAGTGATTTGCCTATTCTTGGGTAAATTGACTTATGACAAGAGAACCAGTAACTGCTTTCAAAAGAAGATATTTTTTTCTTGAAGGCATATTATTTAGTTAATTAATTTGTAGGCAAACCCTTGAGAAGTCTGAACACAAAATGCAAGCTCAGGGGGGTCACTCACAATTAACATGCAAAGGTCAGCCAGCCTTATCACCTTCACTGGGCTAAAGATTGTTTTTAAGAGGAAAATATTAAATATGACAACGATTTTGAAGAAGTACCAGAGGGAATAAAATGAATTTACAACCCACTCACTTTAGAGCGTTGGCTATGTCAACGAAGAAATGAAGCATGCAACTGGATGGTAGCATAACTGGGGCCACAGCGTTCCAGAAATGAACATGGTTTTCCTCAACAGTGAAGTGCTGTGCGATTTTTCTTTGCACCTGTGCCTTGACAGTGTCATATTTCAGCGGATCTGCCAGAATTGCCAGCACACACTCTGAAAAATAATGCAAAACCAAACACATATATAACAGGCTACTGTTCATGGTGGTCTAGCTCTATAGGCACAACTACATTTTTCTTTCCTTTTACATGCATGTATTTTTTTTCTCTCATTGCCTGTTTCACGTCGTTAGAGATTTAAATTCTCACCTAAAACATTATTCAATCAAATACAGACCACAAAATGGTCCAGTCTGTAAAAACACAACTTTTCTTAAATAAACAGCCAAACATGCACACAAACTGTGTCTCTGCTTGTACAGACACAGATGCGCGCACACATCCACATACAAACACACGCACATACACACACCTGCCAACCCTTCTGAAGCCACAAGTGTAACAACTTTTTCAGCATAGCATATGGTGTTCAAATGTAGTAGTGTCTAAAATGTATTCGCACATCCACATTTATGTTATTTCACGCAAGAATTCACATTTAAAAAAGTTTATTTAGAAAGCAGAAACATAATGGTCTGGCTGGCCGAGTGGTAACGCACTTGCGCTCGGAAGCGAGAGGTTGCGAGTTTGACCCTGGGTCAGGGCGTTAGCAATTTTCTCCCCCCTTTCCTAACCTAGGTGGTGGGTTCAAGTGCTAGTCTTTCGGATGAGACGATAAACCGAGGTCCCTTCGTGTACACTACATTGGGGTATGCACGTTAAAGATCCCACGATTGACAAAAGGGTCTTTCCTGGCAAAATTGTATAGGCGTAGATAAAAATGTCCACCAAAATACCCGTGTGACTTGGAATCCAAAATTTTAATAATAAATTTTCATTTAATTAATATACTTACCCAACTCACATATAGCAATTAACTCTAGTTCAGTGCTGGTAACGCTGTACGCGTTCCCCTTGGTAACAAGGGAGACCACCCTAAAAAAGAGTGATCCATCCCATAATATCAGACCGATGTCCGGTCCAACATCCGTATGCGTGCGCATACGCCGCCATTTGTATCATTCGAACGAAGCCCAACTCACTACTTTTTTAGAACCCAATACCACCACAGCGGGGAGGCGGGAGGGTTTAAACGATGTGAGTTGGGTAAGTATATTAATTAAATGAAAATTTATTATTAAAATTTTGGATTAAATTACATATTATTACCCAACTCACATATAGCAGATTGCTACTATAGGTGGTGGGTACTTACCAAAACTAGGCACGCAGGACCTGTCCCGCCGCTACCATGGCAGGCAGCGCGGAGCTTCCATCCTGTCTGACAGAAGCGACGTCTCTGAGGTAAAAGTTGACGAAAACGTCCTCAGAGCGCCAATACGCAGCTTCCAGTACCTCGGCTAGCTTGCCGGACCGAAGAACTGCCACTGAGGATGCCCAGGCTCTCGCCTCATGGGTTCTAGCCGCGGTGAGAGGCAACACTGCCCTAGCATCACCCGACTGCACTAGCCACCAGGCATATGCTCGTTTGATCAGAGTGGAGATCCATTTGGCCAGAGTCACCTTCGCTATATCCTTACACCTAGCCGTGTTTAAAGATATGAAAAGAAGCTTTTGACTTTCTGACCTAACAGGCCGAGTTCGAGACAGGTAACATCGGAGAGCTCTCACAGGACAATTTGCAATATCGGGATCTCCAGGAGCCAAAATCTTGCTCAAGGGTGGAATGCGCAAGATTGGAGAAAGCTGGCCAGGTTTCTGGTTTTTCGCGAGAAAGCCGGGAACAAATTTGAGAGAAATGGAACCATCCTTCTCGAACGCAATGTCCTTGTCTAAACCCGACAAAGAATGCACCTCACTACCTCTCCTAGAAGTAGAGAGAAGCGTTAAAAACACAGTCTTACGCGTCAAATCGGCCAAAGTGGCTGACAAAAGAGGCTCGAACTCATCCGAGGCTAAGAAACGTAAGACCAGGAACAAATCCCATGCAGGGAGAAGCGATTTTGAACGAGCTGCTAAAAGGGCAGCCCCCTTAATAACACTAGCGATAACCCCTCCGAGCGAAATTTTGTGGCCTAACTGCGCGAGGGTCGAAGAGATCGCCGACCTCCGGACCCTAATAGAAGAGGGAGAAGCCCCCTGATCAGCCAACCAAGACAGATGGTTGGCTACATGAATAGACCTAGGAGAAAGAGGTTTAACCCCGTTAAGCGCGCACCACCTAGACCAAGAGGCCCAGTGCGATGAGTAAACCGAAGAAGTCGATTTTCTATGCGCATGTCCAACGAATCTCAGAGTAGGGGAAGAGGCCCCTGCCCTACGCAAAGCGCTTCGGACAGAATCCACGCGTGAAGGGCCAGGATCTGTGGGTTCTCGTGCTGAACGCCTGACCGAGGCTGCACGAGATCTCCTCTTTTCAGGGCGAGAGGGATTGGGGGCCGAACTGCTAGACGCAGTAGGTCGGGAAACCAGTGCTGGCTTGGCCACAGAGGAGCGACCAGAACCAGCGCTGGTTTCTCCAAGTCCACTTTCCTGAGGACTTTGCCTAAGAGGCAGAACGGAGGGAAGGCATACGCCGGAAGATCTGACCAATCCACTTCCAGAGCATTCACCTTCCAGGCCAGAGGATCCGGGAAGGGGGACACAAAGAGAGGCAGTCTCGCCGAAAACCTCGTCGCAAAGAGATCTATCTTGGGCTTGTCGATCTGCGACCAAAGCCGCTGCAAAGACTGGTGTGTGAGAGTCCACTCTGAATGAACAATCCTGTCCCCTCTGCTCAAAGTGTCTGCAAGGACGTTCAGACTGCCCTTCAAGTACACTGCTGACAACAGAATGTGCTGGGCGTGACACCACTTGAGAATGCGACATGCAATGTCGGAAAGACTGTGAGACCGAGTCCCCCCTTGCTTGTTCACATACGACGCCACAGACATGTTGTCGGTGTGAAGACGTACATGACTGCCCTCCAGGAAAGGCTTGAACGCTAGAAGCGCCAGGGAAACGGCCTCCAACTCCAGTACATTGATATGTAGGGAGGCCTGAGAGCAATCCCAAACTCCCGAAACCATGTGCTCGTCCAGATGAGCACCCCACCCCGTCAGAGATGCGTCCGTAAACAACTCTCTCTCCGGCGGTGGACGAACAATGGGAACACCCCGGAACAAATCCGGAAGAAGCCAAACACCTGTGGTCTGCTGAAACCAAGTTCCCAGTGCGATCGGAGCACTCCAGTCCTGGGATGTCTGATCCCACCTTGACTGCAGGGAGGCCTGAAAAGGCCTCTTGTGAACCCTGCCCAACGGAATGAGGGAAGCCATGGATTCCATCTGACCCAGAACCGAAGTCAGAACCCTTGCACTGGCGTGATTCTCTCCGTAGAGAGACCGAATCAGACCCTGAAGCTTGTCGATCCGCCTTTGAGACGGACGGACAGACCACCGAAGCGTGTCGAATTCCATGCCCAGGTAAGTAAACGTCTGGGATGGTTCCAACTCGGATTTTGTCAGGTTGACAGAGAAACCCAGCTGTGCCGCCCGGCTCAGCACCCTGTGCGTATGAGCCTCGCAAAGCCCCCTGTTCTGGTGAAGGATTAACCAATCGTCCAGGTATGCTCTGAGACGGATGCCTTCCTGTCTCACAAGAGCGCAAAGCTGCCTGACCACAATCGTGAAAATCCACGGAGCTAAAGACAGGCCGAACGGCAGAGCCCTGAACTGGTAAGCTTTGCCGCCCCAAGGGAAGCGAAGCCACTTCCTGTCCGCGACATGTATGAGGACGTGAAAGTAAGCGTCTGTAAGATCGATCGACGTTGCCCAATCTCCCGGCCGTAAGGCCTCCCGAACCGAAGTTGGAGTTTCCATGGTAAACTTGATTACTCTCAGAAACTTGTTCAAAGGAGAAAGATCTAACACCGGCCTCCACGCCCCCGAGGCTTTCGGCACTACAAAAAGTCTGCCGTAAAACCCCGGGGACCGCGCGTCCAAGACCTCCTCTATAGCTCCCTTGAGCAGCAGAGCCGAGACCTCCTCCTGGACCGCGTTCCGTGCCACCAAATCCTTTGGCGCCCTGCAGGGCGGGATTATCCTGACCAGGGGAGCCTTCTGCCCTGACCAGAGAAGCCGGAACCCCGAACACACTATCCCCGTGACCCACTTGCTGGCCACCAGTTGCAGCCAGGAAGAAAGGGCCCTGGACGGGCCGCCCGCTACAACTAGTGCGGGGGCCACCGGGATGTGTTGTTCGGGGAAGTTTCATTGGGGGTGAGGCTTACGCCCCGACCCCCTGGAACCCCCGAAAGACTGACCCCTCTTAGGGTAAGGAGCTCCACGCCCCCTACCCCTGGAGGAGAATGACTGCTTCTGGGCCTTCCCACCACCTGACGAAGACGTCTGAGGCTTAGCAGAAGAAAACGCCTGAGTCTGAGACTTGCCCTGAGGCTTCTGGAAGCCCTGTGAAGCCAAACGCGCGATCGCTACATCCCGCGCGTCCTGCGTCTCTTTCTGGAGTGCATCGAAAGACGCCTGCCCTAAGAGAGACCCCTCAGCAAAAGGGGAGACCTTCAGCCTCTCCACAGTCGCGGTGTCCCGAAATCTGGACCCCGTCAAGAAGGCTGATCTCCTTGAAAGCACCGCGTGAGTATACAGCCGGGCAGACAAAGTAACCTGTTCTCTAGTCACCTTGCCCAGAGTAGCCAGCAGTGTTGAAACATCTGTCGGCGACGCATCAAACCGAAATTCAAAAGGATCAAGAGATGTGGCAATCGATCTGGATAAAGACCTTTGCAGAGACTCCGACACGGACGTGAGCTCCAGCAAAGACCTTCCAACTTCCTCCACAGCTGTGAGAGAACCGTCAGTACATGGGACAACTCTATCCCTATTGTACCCGTCCTCTCTCAAAGCAGCAAGTTCCGGCATCACCGGAAGTGCCCCTGACGGCAGAGCAAAAGAGTCAATCAGATTCACAGGATAAGGGGTGAGCTTGAACTTCGGAACACCGGAAGCAGCCCGAGCCCCAGGCTGAGCCAGCCAAGAGACAACGTCTTCCGGGGCCTCGCCGTGCTGAACCAACAACGGCACCGCCGGTTTGCGTTTACCACACAAGACGTTAGCCATTTCATAGGCAATAGTTGACGATTCCCGGAAGCGGTAGCGAGGCCGTTGCTCCTGAGCACTCCGGAAATCGTCAAAAGCAGAACGAGGTGGGTGAAGCTGAACCTTGTCCTTCACCACCCCTTCCGGAAAGTATCTGAACGCCGTTTCCGCCGCCAGCGCCACTGCGGCTGACAGCTTCACGGGCAAATTCAGTTGGGAATCCTCTACCACTGAGGCATCCCCGTCTTCCGCCCTACACTCCGACTCGAGATCAAGCTCGGAGCCAGGAGGCAGAACATCAGACAGTTTATCGTCGGCAGAACCGACCACTTCCTGCCCCCCGGGCGGAAGAGGACTAAAACGGTCCCCGATATTCTCATAAAGAGACGTACGGAGGCGTTCGTCCTTTCGCTGCTCGTGGGAACTCTCACGACTACCAACGCCAGAGAGAGCCCCCTGAGCTCGCACACCGGCAAGCGGTGTAGACATACCTTGAACCGGTGTCCCATAAAGGAGAGACACCAACTTGGTACTCCCGTCCTGCGAAGCATGGACATCCGCCCGAGTCACAGTCGCCGAAGGCAAAGCGGAAGTCGAAGCCGGAACTGCAGGAGACTGCCGTGCCTGTGCTAAGGAGAGAACATCAGAAACACCCGACGGAAGCGCACGTAATTCCTCCCTAGTGGAAGATAATTCCGACGCAAGTGTCGAAACTTGAGCGCTCAAAGTCAACAATAAAGACGCAACTTCAGCTGGCGCTAACCCAGGGCAGCCATCTGAAGTTGAAGCAGAAGCAGAAGCAGAAGAAGAAGTTCTTTTGCGCGAACCGCCACTCTTGCCAGAACGTAAACAAGCCTGACCGGAAGTTAAACTGACGTCTGCTAACACGGGAGATTTAACAGAAGTTGAATCAGAAGAAACAGACGCGGATTTTCCTGCGCCCTTCTCTCTCCTCGAGCTACGTTTA
This sequence comes from Littorina saxatilis, assembly GCF_037325665.1. Taxonomy (NCBI): domain Eukaryota; kingdom Metazoa; phylum Mollusca; class Gastropoda; order Littorinimorpha; family Littorinidae; genus Littorina; species Littorina saxatilis. The sequence goes on along the minus strand of NC_090246.1, from coordinate 74,685,752 downwards.
GGAGGCGAATCGTCAGGCACCTGCCTCGAACTCGGCTTCCTATTCACGCTATCAACAAGCGCAGCCTCCGCCATAGCGAAAGAACTCACGAAAAATTTCAAAGAAAAACAATTTCAGAAAAATTTCACAAGTACAAAACGAGCGACGAAAACGTCGCTAAAGTTATAACAAAACGGAAAGATCTCACCACACAAGTAGGTAAAGGTGAACAGCTAGGCGACGACCAAGGGGAGATGCCAAAGCCAAAGACTATGACAAAATGCTGAAGACAGCAGGAGCGTACATCAGGAGCGTCCTTCCCAGTTGAACCGCTGAGAGAGAATGATACAAATGGCGGCGTATGCGCACGCATACGGATGTTGGACCGGACATCGGTCTGATATTATGGGATGGATCACTCTTTTTTAGGGTGGTCTCCCTTGTTACCAAGGGGAACGCGTACAGCGTTACCAGCACTGAACTAGAGTTAATTGCTATATGTGAGTTGGGTAATAATATGTAATTTAATAATAGGCCGTGAAAGGTGGATGCAGCGCCTATAGGCTGTTGATCTACTGGCCGATGTGAATATTGTGTAAAAAATTCCATCTCACACGGCATACGCGCTTTGAACTTCGGATAAGGCGCTATTATTATTATTATAATGGGCAAAGAGAGTGTCTGCAGTGCCACTTTTCAGTGTCGACAATGTTATATGACCCATATTCTGATCGCTGCACAGAGTCAGAATCAAAAATGAGTACCAGGACAGCGCAGCAAATTGTCATAAAACGTAGCATGCTAGCTGCACACACACACACACACACGCATACACACAACTATATATACCTGAGGCATCATCAGGAGGTTCCACATTCTTTGGCCAACTCTCTTTTCTTTGGAAAGCTCCTGAATACTCTCCGCCTTTGGAATTTTCTTTCTTGTTTTTCTTTTTTCTCGCATCTTCTGGCTTCCTCACATTGACAACAGGGTACAAGTTTGCATTCTGACCAGGACCATTTTGATCTTGGCTTCCAGCATCAGACCCTGAGTCAGAGTCACCAGACAGGCTAGCAGCTGGGGGGTCTGGAGATGAATCATTCTGCTCCTCCTCTTCTCCGTTCAATTCACTGTCATCGTCTGACATGTCTTCTGTTGGGGACTGTTTATGTTCAGTTTGCTTTTTCCGTTTGGGGCTTCCTTCACCTTGATCTCCGGTTCTGGTTTGTTCCATCCCCAGCCCCTTGCATGCTGTTTTCCTGCCCATTTCACTTGCATTCACCACAGTCCAGGCACCAGCAGATCTCATCTTTTTCGCTGTATCTGCTTTTGACTTTTCGTCAGAAGTCTTCTTGTCAGGGGATAATTTTCTTTTCTTGCCTTTGTCTGTCTTTGAAGGTGAGTTTAAAATTTCGGCTATGCTTAATTTCTCTGTAGATGTAGCTTTCTTGAAGGACTTTGTACTTTTCTTCTGTCGTCGGGACGGCCCTGGCATGTCCTCGCCCTCCTCCTCGTTTTCGTCAATATCATCATCATCATTCCAGAAGTGGTCCTCTTCAAGTGAATCAACAATTTTGGTGCCATTTTTCCTTCCATAATATTCGTGAAGTACAGTCTGCTTTTGGGGAGACTGTTTGGAGGATGGAGATCCGGTTGGTGGTGTCTTTTGTTTGCTTTCCTCCATAAGTGGGCTAGATCTGCTCGTCCCTTTAGATTTGTTTTCAGGTATGAAGGCGGGTGTAACGAAGTGTTCGTCATTGTTCGAGCTTGTCCGTGCTCGTGCAAATGGCTTTTGGGCAGGAGGTGTTGATCTAAACTTCCTCTTAGGTTCTATCCGGATATCGGACAAGCTGCTGCTGTCAGAATCAGTGTCAACGGACACATCCTCCTTTTCAGGAAACTTTGCATTTTTGCTCTGCTTTTTCGCATTTTTTGAAATCTTCTTTTTTTCCTGCTCAGGGCTCTTCTTGGGCATTCCTACTTTCCCTGTTGTCTTTGTGGGAGAAGACTTGGTTTTGCTCTTAGGTGTTTTCTTTTTTGAGGTTGGTGTTGTTTTGCCTTTGCGGGATTTTGCCTTGGCTTTCTCATTAGTTGACGTTTTGCTGCTTCTGTTCCACATTTCATCAACACTTTCCAGGCCACTGCTCTCACTGTCTGAGCGAAAGCTTCTGTCATCTGGTTTTACGCTCATATTTTCCTCTTCTTCTAATGCCCCAGAATTATTGTCTGAATTGTCAATATCACCATCATCATCATCTTCTTCTTCTTCTTGACCTTCGTTTTCTTCACCCTCACCCACATTCGCATCAATGACAATGTCCTCTGATTCTTCAGAGCCGCTTTCGTTGTCATTGTTTCTGTTTTCTTGTAGATTGTTGCTTATTGTTTGTGTATTGCCTTCCTGTTCCTCATCAGTGTCACTGCAGGAAAACGTACCTTTTCCTGTTGAAAATGAATGTTACAGATACATGATGTATTATGTATGTCAAGCATGGAAAGCTGTCAGTAAACTGGCACGCAGAAAACTGATGAAAGATGCAACAGAAAACAAAGATTTAACAGAAAAAGTCTAAAAAGTAAATGTAATAAAAATAAAATGGATTCAAGTGAATAAAGAATATGTGTGTTCTTTGACATACATTGTATGTGTCACTGTGCTCCCATAAAATGTAAAGGCAATGCACCCAGCAGTTGCTCAAATGTGGTACATGTAATTTCTTTTTTCTTACTGCATACCCCACTATAACTGCAGACCTGATTACCACTAAAATTTCCTGGTGTACAAATGAGGCTAAAAATGTGTACAATCATAATTTTAAGGTGTACAATTCATTCTCGCGGTACACACTGTGCTTTATTCCCCCCTCAAACCCCATTATTTAAAGACTGTAAATACATGTAAGAAAGAATTTGTGCTGAAAGTAAATTAAAACATTTTTGTTGAAAACAAAAACCTATACACTATTAGATATTTGAAAATGTGACACAAAACGAATGATAGAAAAACATAATTTTTATTTTTGACCTCAGGAAAATTTGCATCAGCTGCTGTCAGCAGTATTGAGTCAGCCCTTCATTTCTGTCACTGCACTGGTCAGTATTTTCTGGTCTCACACAGTCCTCTTCAGACTTATATATTTTTTTATAATTTTTTTTAATAATTTTTTGCGTATGATTTTAATGTCTGGCGTATAATCGTACAGCGGTCTTCAATTTCGTAAGATTGTACGCAAATTTCGTACAGTAACCAGGTCTGTAACTGGCATCAAAGCACGTGTTTATTGTATTTTTACTTACACAAAGAATGACACAGTTTGGCATGACATTGCATCATTACTAACAGGGGTAGCTGAACAAAAAAGGACAGCTGAGGATAGGGAATTCATTGGGCTTTTCACCCCCACTGACATGCATTGTTTACTTATAGCTGCTCTGATTTCTTGTCAATTCTAAGAATTTTTTGCTGACAAATAATTTAGTCATGTACCGTAATCTTACAACATCCTTAGCAGGGTTTCATTTACTAGTGCGCCCTGCGCCATTGGCGCATTAAATCTGAAAATGTCCCATCACAATTCCCTTCAGTGCGTCAAAGTGCGCATTGAGATTACATACCACTGCGCCACCAAATGCACACTTTACATCGGATCACACACACACACACACAGATAACACAATACAGCGGTCAATTCTCAGATGGCACTATATTGCACCATTTTGCATCTTTAGTTAAAATGCATTCAGGCCTCTTTAGTGTTTCTTGCCTTAGACTATGTCCCATCGGAATTTGGTTGAGGGGGACAAATGTCCCATTGCCTTTTTTTCCCAGGTTAATCCCTGCCTTAGCAAGGTTATGATGAAAATTTAATACAGACTTACCTTCCTCTGATTCAAGGTACTTCTCTTTGTGTTCATCACTGCAAAAAACCCTGAAAAAGAAAGTTGTGGATTTCAAGAAAATTCAAACATCTTTTCTCTCTCTCTCTCTCTGCATGTTGAATGTATACATGTATAATGTAAAAACAAGTCGCGTGAGGCGAAAATACAACATTTAGTCAAGTAGCTGTCGAACTCACAGAATGAAACTGAACGCAATGCCATTTTTCAGCAAGACCGTATACTCGTGGCATCGTCAGTCCACCGCTCATGGCAAAGGCAGTGAAATTGACAAGTAGAGCGGGGTAGTAGTTGCGCTAAGAAGGATAGCACGCTTGTCTGTACCTCTCTTTGTTTTAACTTTTTGAGCGTGTTTTTAATCCAAACATATCATATCTATATGTTTTTGGAATCAGGAACCGACAAGGAATAAGATGAAAGTGTTTTTAAATTGATTTGGACAATTTAATTTTGATAATAATTTTTATATATTTAATTTTCAGAGCTTGTTTTTAATCCAAATATAACATATTTATATGTTTTTGGAATCAAAAAATGATGGAGAATAAGATGAACGTAAATTTGGATCGTTTTATAAATTTTTATTTTTTTTTACAATTTTCAGATTTGTAATGACCAAAGTCATTAATTAATTTTTAAGCCACCAAGCTGAAATGCAATACCGAAGTCCGGGCTTTGTCGAAGATTACTTGACCAAAATTTCAACCAATTTGGTTGAAAAATGAGGGCGTGACAGTGCCGCCTCAACTTTCACGAAAAGCCGGATATGACGTCATCAAAGACATTTATCAAAAAAATGAAAAAAACGTTCGGGGATTTTATACCCAGGAACTCTCATGTCAAATTTCATAAAGATCGGTCCAGTAGTTTAGTCTGAATCGCTCTACACACACACACACACACACACACACGCACAGACACACACACATACACCACGACCCTCGTCTCGATTCCCCCCTCGATGTTAAAACATTTAGTCATAACTTGACTAAATGTAAAAAGTACCTCATTGGGCGAGGATTCGATGTAGTAAAACAACAATTAACAACACGTTTGTATGCTTACTCCAATACAATTATTGATTTGACTTGTTTTGATCTAACTCTTTCATATTTTGATGTGGGTTATGATGATATCAACAAACACACTTAATGACTTACCAATACAGATCAGTTAACTTCCCTTTCTTGGTCTTGTGTTTCCTGCGAGATGTTTTACCTGCCTGCTTTGCACAGTAAAAATGGAATGTTTTCCCGCATTTCTTCCATCCACAGCCAGCAGTGGCACCTCGTTTTGTTCCTTTATGGCTTTTTTTCTTCTCTTGTTTACACTCATTGCAACTCTGCAACAGAAGCGATTTAAATCAGTGCTTTTCTGGTGCATGCATCTTGATCAGTTCTCACTGTACATGCACTCAGAAAATTGCACACACACACACACACACGCACACACACACACATACTCACACACACACACGCATGCACGCACGCACACACACACACAAACACACACACACACAGACACACACACACACGCACACCCTCACACACACACACACGCGCACACACAAACACATAGAGATTATAAACAAGATTTCTGACTTGACTCAATAGTTTTAAGAGCGCAGTACACATAGCTAGCTAGTCATTACACCCATATTACTGTTCAGAAATAAGTCTGTTTTGATTTTTTTTTAGGGCTGTGGAAGTATTATATTGCTCGAAAGTAAGAGAAGCTGAGCTACAGGGTGACCCCCCAAAAATGCCACCCATTAAAATGCTAATAACTGCAGCAATTTACTTCATATTTGGTGTACATTAGCCTAAGATGTAGGATGATAACTTGTTTTTACAGAATATTTTTCACATTTGGATAATGTGTGAACTCATCATCCCATAAGTCAAGCCCATGCACACCACATATGAAGTAAATTGCTGTAGTTGTTTATGAGTTATTGTAATTCAATCAAGTTGGCGTTTTAATGAAACAGATCCTGTGATTGGTCAGAATGCCCCAACTCATTAAAAATTACCGGTCATTAATTGTCAATGTCAACTCGCTAAAAAAGCCATTGGCTACCTGCTGGCGAGGCGCATTAATACAACCTCGACTAGTCTCGGTTAGCTTTGAGGGTCATTTTACAAGTAGGAAATATGAAGGCCAACGAAATACCAAGACCATAAGGTATGTGAAGTGATGACGTCGAATACGTGACGTAGGTTGATGCATGAATTCTTCCGGACTACGTCAGTCAATTCCAAAGATCTCTTTTGTGATAAAAAGAATTTGTTTCAGAGTTTGCTGTCCAGAAACCCGTCAAAAAAGAAGGGAAAATATATGTGAAAGAAAAAAAAAACAGGAACAGAGTGATAAGATAGGAATACAGAGACATATTTCTTGGGACTTGACCCTTGCGGGTAGGTGGACTGAAAGTAGTGTGTGAACAGAACAGAACCAATTCTGTCTGTTTACAGCCGCATGAAAGCAGGAAAGAGATCGTCGTCAGATTGAATTACAATAACATTAACATGCTTCCATTTGAAACTTCTCGGTCTTCATCGTGGATTGACATTTTAATGGGTGGCATTTTTGGGGGCTAATAACCAGTGAAGACACGCTCTTGGCATCACAGCTGAATAATTAAGTTCCTATCTGTATTGTTTTTGAAAAAAAAAGGAATCAAATCTAGCAGACACTGCATAGACATCAGTATCATTTGCTCATAAATGTACATAGAGGTTACAACACGAGTGGTTTTTTATATGGCTTGTATTTCAGTCAAGACCCAGCGGATGAATATCAAGGGACTCACGAGCCTCTGGACGGACGGACGACTCGGGTGAGTACATAGACTCACTTTTGCTTCGCATGTGAGTCAAAAAAATGCTAGTTCATATCCCACTCAGCTGGCCTCCCCTTCAAGAACTACAACTCTCTTGCAGCCCATCAAATAAAAACAGTTTTATTTCCGGAGTTTGTCTATTAGACGTAATCCGCTTTTGCATGATCAAATGACCCTTGTTTGGTGTTAAGCAGCGAGTTAAAGCATTCTGGCCTTGGAAATATGAATTGAACCCCCTCTGGTGAAACTATATATAAATTGTGCACGTAAAAAAAATAAAATAATTGTTTTGTTATTTTTGCTTTCGCGAAATTACGGAGATTTAGGTTACCTGCTGCAGGCCAGGGGGCAGGAAGTTGTTGTAAGGCAGCTGGAGTCTTGCTCGCATCATGACTTGCAGGCGCCTGTACTTACAACAGGAGACAAGCAAGTGCCGGTTTGCTCAACGAAAGCATCCCCAGCACAGCTCTCCACACTTCCGCCCAGGGGGCAGGAAGTTCTCTCCAGAGAGGATACGAGTAGGGGACATGCCTCATACGGTACCTCTCTTCCGGATAACACTGCCTATGACTATGACAGTCAATATGGCGGTGCATTTCCGGAAGGCACTTCCGTGCCGGAAGGAGAAGCGGAATACGGGACTTCCTTTTCTGAGGAAGATCCTAATTTCCGGCTACCAGACAAGCTTCACAATGCAGTGGCGTTGGCGGCACATGCAGGTAGCTTCAAGATACTTTGAGGAAGGAGTGGTGGCAACAACAAGCTTGTCTGCACCACCACCTTCTGCTGTCAGAGATTTTCGCGCATCACAGGGAGAAATACAAACTTTTAGGTTTCGTGAATCTCCCTCAGTGGCGTATGAGATGTCTAAGATTTTGGCTACGAATTCCCGGTCGGGATATGTGCCTTTGGACACGGTGCCTCTGCTTTCAGCGCACAGTCCGGCACCAGAAGTAGCACAGCCGTGGCTAGCTTCCGCACAGCCAACCCCTTATGTCGGGCAAGCTGCTGCACGGAAGTTCGGGTTGAACGCTAGGCTAGGCACACAATCTCTTAGACACTTTTTCCCTACCACGTGCTCCACTTCCGGTTACACCGGAGTTAGCGACACTCAGGGAGGATGGCTACAATAGGGACAGAGCTGTTCATTATACAGAGTCATCCCTTGTAGCATTGGAGGAAACAGGGAGATACAACCTAGAGTTGGCTTCCCTTTCGGAAACGCTACTCAGGTCCCTCTCCCGTTCTATCACTACGTCCTTGGAACCGTTTGAGTTCCGACAGGACGCGAGTGAAAAGGATGTGACGACGCTGCTCGCTATTTTGGCCAAAGTTTCAGCCAAACAAATGCGTCTTTCTGCGCACCTTTATGCTCATGCCGTGCACACGCGCAGGTCAGCGTTTCTCTCGGGTTCCAGGATCCAAGACAAAGCCACGCTGGAGGTGCTCAAGTTTATCCCCTTTCACGGAGGGTGCCTTGTTGGGACAGCCGTCGCTCAACGCGCTCCACAAGCAAACCCGCAACGATCGGGATTTGGCTATAGCCAAGATAGCGCAACACGGCTTTCCTAAGCCTCAGAGCAAGAGCTACGGTCCGCCTGAACCTTCCGCCTCTTCGGCGAATAGGGGCAGGTCAGAACAAGCCAGCTCTTCTTCACGAGGACGGGGAAGAGGCGCGCCTTACCCTAAGAAGAAGCCGTCTTTCGGCAATTAAAGGGGGTCGGGACGCAAAGCACACCCCCAATGATGCGTCCCCGAACCACTAGCCCATGCGTCCACCATGCCTTTGGTGGCAGGCGGCCTGTCAATGGCCCTACCCCTTTGGTTGCTAAAAGTAAACAATCAGTGGATAGTGGGTATAGTGCGCTCGGGGTTCAGGCTACTCTGGAAGGAGGGAAAAGCTCTCTTAACCAGAGTCCCACCTTCGTTCAAGTTTCCCATCAGGCTGGAAGCAGAGTCAGCGATACAAGCTGTAGCCCACGGTCTCCAGATCTTTCTATCGCTGGTGTCAGGCAAGCATGTTCGTCTTCTTACAGACAATACAGTTGCAGCCTACATAAACAGGCAGGGCGGTTCCCGCTCTCACACGCTTTCTCTCAAAGCATGCCGAATTCTGAAGTGGTGTGAACAGCATCAGATCTGGTCATTGGCAAAACATCTGCTGGCGAAACTGATTGTTTTGGCAGACTCGCTCAGTCGATCCTTGAAAGTACTTCACACGGAGTGGACGGTCACCCACCACGCTCTCCGGCGGTTTTGGGTGCAGGTAGACAAACCGATAGTCGATCTTTTCGCGACCCGGTTCTCAAGGAGTATACCAGTATTCATATCCCCGTTTCCAGTCCCGGAAGTTTGGAAAGTGAATCCACTGGAAGTCGATTGGACAGGACTCACGGCTTACGCTTTCCCACCATTCCAACTTCTTGGAAAAGTGCTGAGGAAGGCAGAGTTGGAACGACCATCCCTGATTCTAGTCGCTCCAATGTGGTCGAGTCAGCATTAGTTTCCAGATCTCCTCCGCCTAGCAGAAGGTCCTCCCATTTCTCTAAACCTAGAAAAGGGAGAATTACTGCAACCCCGCACCGGCATTCAGCACGCGAACTCACAGTCCCTGCTCCTTCACGCATGGAGACTGTGAGAAGATCCCTGCGTCTGTCAGGTGCTTCAGAGAGGACACTGGATTTGGTTCAAAAAGCGCACAGGAAGTCTACGAGCTCATGCATGTACGCTTCACATTGGACAGCTTGGGTTAAATGGTGAGCGGAGAATTAAGTCAGTTCTGTCTCTCCGCGTTCTATGCAGGTAGCTAATCACTTGTCATGGTTAGGAAATCAGGGCAGCTCCCCATCGTCTCTTCGAGTTAGGCGTTCTGCCATATCGGCTACGTTGAGGCAGTTGGGTCATAACATTAACCTCAGCGGTGTAGTGTCCTAAAAGGTGCGTCGATAGGTTTTGCTAGAATCAGAGCCCCAGTTCCTGCTTGGGATCTCTTCCATATTCTAGAATTCTTAAGATCGCAAGACTTTGAACCTTTGCAATCAGCAAGTTTAGTTAATCTTACTCGTAAGACACTTTTGCTTGTTCTTTTGGCCACTGCAAGAAGAGGCAGTGAAATTCATGCTCTCTCAGGCTTAGCTAGAGATATAGCTTTTGAAAAAGATGGTTCTATTTCTTTACGTTTTAGGCCGGATTTTCTAGCCAAAAACCAGAAGCCTGTTCGAGCTCTTAGCAGTTATTTGTCCCGTACGGCTCATATCAGAGCGAATCAGCAGAAACTTCTTTTCTTATATCTGAACACAGCTAGAGACAAGGACATATCTAAGGTAACTCTTGCAAAATGGGTCTCAACGCTGATCAAACAGGCGTATGATTGGTGGCACAAAAAGAAAGGGGGGGGGGGGGGGGGCAGTCAGTTCTCCCTCTAACGTCGGCAAGGACGCATGAGGCTAGATCCTGGGCATCCTCCTTAGCTGTGCTAAAATCTGGGAGATTATCCGAAGTCCTCCAGTCTGCGTACTGGAGATCGGAAGATGTCTTCATCAACTATTACCTGCGCGACATTTCCAGTGTGCGGCAGGACGGTACCATGGCGCTACCAGCGATGGTAGCAGCAGGGCAGTTGTTGTCTAGTTCATAGGTGAGCACCCCACCACCTTAATTAGCAATCTGCAGTGATGTACATTTTAGTCGGTCTCCGGTCTCTGACCGATCCAATTTCCCCAGGACCTATAGCTTTAACCCCAGCAGGACACAGGTCCGATTAACCTACAGAAGAAGTGGTCAAGGGTCCGATCGTTTTTGACAATGAAGCGGACATGCGGACTGTTCAATTTTCAAGAGGAAAGCTGGTTTCGGTTTTGCCAAGCAAAAGTATGCACTGCGTGTGAGTTTGTTGAGTGAACGAGGCACCATATGGGATCTGATTCTTTGAATTAATTTATCCTCAAGTTGGATCAAGAAGAAAAAAAGAAAACCGAACCCATATGGTGCCTCGAGTGCATTCATTGGCTCAGCAATAAATCGTTTAAACCAATGGGAACCACCCGTGCATGTTCGCACATGCGCAAGGCATTACTTTTCGTCATAATATCCGGAAAAACCGTTGTGCGTTCAAAACGAAAGGGAAACGACATGGGTCCGAAAAAAAAGCTCAAAGCAGATAAAAAAAAAATCAGCAGACATTGATGTCCATGCTGCGTTCGCCAGCCACTGTGGCTTCAGCTGAACCAACAACAACGTCAACCGAGAATTTAAACTGAAAAATCTTTTTAAATGCGGTTTTACGAGTCGTGTTTTTGTCCTATTGAAATTGCAATCTCAGGACACTGTGTCCTATTGATTTTCAGTCTTCAGGACAATTGTCCTAAAGGCTGCTAGAAAAATGTACATCACTGAATCTGCTATATGTGAATTGGGATAAGATTTGATTAATATACTTACCCAATTCACATACATGTACTAAAGTCCCTCCCGCCTACCCTGCTTTAGATCCCCTAAAAATAAAAGGGGCACTTCGAGCGAATGAAGAACATGGCGGCGAGAGTGCGCATGCGCAATGCATGTGGAGAGTAACCATTGGTCAGAGATGGTCATGTGACTGTTCAAGGCCGTTCTATTTTTAGGGTTACTCCCCCCCTACCAGGGTGGAGCGTAGTTTCAGCGTTCTAGCACTAAACTGAAGTAAATTGCTATATGTGAATTGGGTAAGTATATTAATCAAATGAAAATTTATCCTTAAAATTTTCGATTCTAATCTCCATAATAAAATTTAAAAAATATTATTTCAAAAACTATACAATTCTACTGCTATCGCAAAGCATCATGTGACTTTCAGCGAAATTAGCTAAACTTTACAGGAAATGCAAATGGATGCATTCTCTGTAAGACTGTATACAGGAAAAACGCCTACAGGAAGTGCACCCACTTTTGATCAGCTTAGACCCCCTCTACGCTAGTGGCTTATCCACAACCAAAAGTAAACACAAATCTCTGACAACCTGGAACACCTGTCGGATGAAAACACACTTGAAATAACTAGCAGTATGTACTACAAATTAAATGTCTTACCAGTTGCTTTCCTCTTGACATCTCAACACAGACTTCCTCCACATCGAATCCCCCAAAATGGTCAAACTTGTACTGTGTCAGCCCAGCAGAATATTTCTGGAAGAAAACAGAAATGTTGTGCCAAAAACAAAAGCAACCGTGCAGTTGTGGTTAAAGTGATCTGGAGTGAGCAGAACATACTGAAACCTGTATCAAACCTAACAACTCCCATACACCACAGGAACATTTGGCACAGTCAATAGTGTAATTTCACTTGAATTTGAGAGGCAGCGATCTTTCATGAGCCATCATCAGAATAAAGCACACGCGATAACACAGACACACCAATATTCACAACCAGCAACCGACTGTATGGTTCACACGCATACACTCACACACAGAGTCCACTTCTATCTAAAGATAAAGAAAAGGTCCTACCATGCATTTGTGATGTGCAATAAGCTTTTCTTTGTTGACTATAGCAGAGAAAAGTTTTCCACACACCAACTCTGCTTCCTTTCCATGGCCACAGAATCCACACTGCAGTGTTGGAGGCTGCACATTAGTGACAAGCATTACATGTATGTATGTAACATACATACCTGTCAAGTTCTACGCATTCTGCGTAAATCTTACGGGTTTTCGGTGTTTTTGGGGTCCTACGTCGTATACCTCAAACCATACGCATTTTCAGTTTAAAAAAAAAAAAAAAAAAAATTTTGTTTTGTTTTTTGTTGCTGGCATGGACTTCCGTTCATTCGTTTCTGAGGAGGAGCTTGCACCAGCCACACAACAGAAGTTCTGGCATGATGTGCGCCAGTTCTACGTGGCCTGTGTGAGGAAAATGTTGAATAAATTTCCATTTGGCAGTGAAACCCTGCAACACCTTCAAGTGCTGGATCACAGTCTGGGAGCTGACACACTGACTGCCTTCTTGCAGGTCAAAATTAACTCTGATGCATGCTGCCATGATTTTAAGGTGACTGGCAGCATGATTGACAAAGCAAAAATTTGCACAGATGAATACAACAAAGAACACAAGTGACAAGTGACAAAAAAATGAACGAACAAGAGTGCAGTGTAAATGTATTACATGTAGTGGTAAATAAAGAGCAGTTTGTGTGGAAAGGTATTTGTGTTTTACTTTTAGTTTGCAAAAAACAATCTGATTGGTTAATTTAGTGTGTTGAATTTGTGCGTTTAACCACATTCTTTCTTTATTTGGTGTTTAACGTCGTTTTCAAACGTTCAAGGTTATAGCGCGACGGGTTTCCTGATCCACGCATTAACTATGGTTTTTGATAACCAACTATGGTTTCTTATGCCATTTACTATGGTCAGAGGCCAAAAGTACTTGACAGGTATGAACATAGTAAGGGGAAAAGTGGGTCGAGAGGAGGAAAGAAGGCCTGAAGCTAGATTTGCAGTTTGAGCTTCTTAATTGTGAAACTTTGTTGTATAGCTTTGCAATGGCTGTGTCCATGTGCGGCACTACCGTGCAGCTACCATCATTCTGATCATAGACATATATATTAGATATAGGTCCCTGTTCTGATTCACCAATAACTTAATAACAAAAGTATAAATACTTGGACATAACAGGCCTTTTCACAACATAAATAGTAAAGAAAGTAAAGTAGCCAAGGAGCTGGAAGGGTGAGATCTCCAAATAAATGTTTCCTATGGCTTTAAAGCCACCCCATGACTACTTTCGGTTTTGATTGAACCGTTTAAACTCCACGCAGAAAAAGCACTAACAAAGACTATAATGAAATCCATCTATTCTAATCATGTTCAGCAATCAAAAAGCTTTAATAATATTCAAATTAACACAGCTTGAAAAGATCAAGCGGGTAGATATGACTTGACGTACCGACATAGTGAAGGATGCGCTATCACCACCAGCTTCCCGGAATATTTTGTTTTATCTTTCAATAGAATCTTATACAAAAAAGTCTTAATGGTACACAAATTCAGACACAAGACCTGGCCACTTCTCCATATCTTGTGTGTTCCGTTCAATGTGTGTGTGAGTGAGAGTGAGTGTGTGTGTGTGTGTGTGTGTGTGTGCGTGTATGTTGTTGTTGTGTTTGTGTACGTTCCTTGTGTCCCAGCGTGTTACCATATAAGTGTCTTATTATCGAAACCTTACGATGTAACACACGTGTTTGTTTGCGAAAACATAAAAATAGTGTGAATACTTGACTGAATGATTTAAAGACGTACTGATTTGAGGGCGGAGGGTGAGGGTTGTGTGTGTGTGTGTGTGTGTGTGTGTGTGTGTGTGTGTGTGTGCGTGCGTGTGCAAAGCATTTCAGTCTCAAAAACGACAGAACGGATTTTTTTCAATGTGTACACGTTTTTGTGGACATTTGCTTGTGCCGTTTTCCTCTGATTTCAATTGTCAAAGGGTAACTTGATGACGTTATATTTCCCGTTTGAAAAAAAGTTGATGCGGCACTGTCAAGGCTACATTTTTTTCATCAGTTTTACAGTCTTGAATTTTTTGTCACACAATCTTCGAACTGATCCGGACTATGGGATTGCATATTACTTATTGACATTTTCGAGTCTGGAACACACAAATGACGACATACTTAAAGGCGAGAGACGTTTTTTTGCAAGCATGGTAAAAACATTGTAAAACTTTAGCGCCCAAGGCCAGGCTTTCTTATTTTCGGATGTATCTGTCTGTCTTTCTCTGTCTCTCATGTCAGCCCACAGGGAAGTCCAACACTTTTACCGTTGGCTGTTCGAACTTTCGCAAATCGGCCCTTACCGATCATCAAAAAACCAAAGACCATGCTGTTACTGTGCAAGTGCTATCTCTCCAGAGAGACAAGGAGATAGTTGAAACCCGACAGCTGACAAAACAAGAAAAGAGGGCAGCTGTGGCAGTCAAAGCTGCTCACTTTTTGCCAAGAAAAGTATTTTTGTTCTTTTACCCTCGTGCCAAGAAACTAGTCGAGTTTAATTATATTTACGTTTTGTTACGGGAAAAATGTTTCCTATTGATTTGTTTTTGTTCAGGACAAATGTCCTATCACTTTTACATTGGCCAGGACATTTGTCCTATGCTACCTCTCATGGATGTGAGGCCCTGTTTATATGTGCGCCATCCCATTCACACACACACACACACTGACACACACACAAGGAGAGAGGTAACTAAGACTCCTACTGTTCAGGCTTTTTAATAACAGGATGCTATAGTATAACAACTGACAGGCGCAGTGGCCTAGTGGATAAGACATTGGCCTCCTAATCAGAAACTGAGTTCAATTTAAATCCCCGCCGCGGCCGCCTGGTGGGTTAAGGGTGGAGATTTTTCTGATCTCCCAGGTCAACTTATGTGCTACAGTGCCTTATCCCCCTTCGTGTGTACACACAAGGACAACACCAAGTGCCCACGGGAAAAGATCTTGTTATCAATGTCAAGAGTTTGGTGGGTTATAGAAACTTGACATGAAAATACCCAGCATGCTTCTCCCAAAAGCGGCGTATGGCTGCCTGAATGGCGGGGTAAAAACGATCATACACGTGAAAACCCACTCGTGACAAAACATGAGTGAACGTGGGAGTTTCAGCCCATGAACAAAGAAGAAGAGGATGCTATAGTATAACTACTGAAAAAAAGAAGAGGGTTTCATTAATGGATTAAGAAGGTTTTTTTTAAAGATATAGTTATGCCCATCACCACTACCAATACTGTTTGCAAATCAGTCACTATTTGATACTGGTGACAGAGAAGAGGAATTGAGGCTGAAATTTATAAACTAAACAAGAAAGCTGAAATTGTGTGAGCAGTGATGTACATTACTGAGGAATGTAAAACCATAAAAGAAGTGCTAGACAACGCCATTGTTTGTTAATTTGGTAAAATTTGAGTTTTCTCGTGAAACTGGACTATCGTTACACGGGACACGAATGTAGAGGTTACATGCCGAGTCTCAGTGATTATTAAAAATAATGGTCGAAGTTTGCGGATCATGAAAAATGCGAGCTTTAGCGAGCTTTTTCATGACCGCGAACTGAGACCATTTTTTTTTATAATCACTGAGACGAGGTGTGTAACCTCTTTATTCCTCCTTTCTTCAGTTATTCAAAGAAAAGAGGAGTTTTTTTGCGAAAGTTTGATCGAATCCTATTCTCTCAACCAGTCAACCTGCGCAGGCGATCGATTAATGCGCGGTTGTATAGTTCCGTGCAAATCATTCCATTCTGTTAACACTTCTTGTCAGTTTTCCTATTTTGGGCTAAAATCAAGTACACAGATATGCTGTTATTCTGCTGTGGCAGCAAAGGCAGATATTGTGTGTTTTGTATATGTTTTGGTATCGGTTAGGATAATGTTCTTTCGTCAAATGGGACTAGCAGACGAACTTTTGCACCCGTGTTCCAACGTTAAAAACTGTATGAAGTTAAGTTTTCTGGAAAAAATAGTGTATGAAACCGCTTTATGTTGTTTAAATTGATGAGATGTGTGCATTTGGTTGCGTGTGATCTGTTTATTAAATGAAATATTGTTGAAAACTGACCGTCGGATTGCAGTCTGTTGTCGAAGAAACTGAGTGAAAAGAAGGGGAACTACTCTTGTCGCTAGACAAAGTATGAGTTACTTGCCTTGGGAAATTGCTTGTGATGAACGTCTGATCTAGATTCAGAAAACAACCGAACTCATGGATTTTATATGGAGATTCATGTGTTCAGGCCTGTAGTTGTTAATTTAAATGCGGTATGTTTGTATTGTTTGCTCCAGAGATGTATACTTCGTACATTAGAGCGTTCGGAACTTTTCAGTCGCAAAAAGTAGTACCGAAACAGAACAACCTCTCAACCCATTGCACTATCGAGGATTCAGGCTGTTGCTGGGTCGTTATTTGTTTGGTTGCTGGGTCATTATCGAAAAATAACTACCCCTACAAGTTTACAGAGGTAAAGAAGCAGAGGGGGGAATAAATTACATTAACATAACTATTACAAATGGGTTTGAGTTTATTCATTTTTTAAACAATATGAGATAGTATAAAAAAAAGTTGTTAGCACAAAATTGATGTTTTTATATTTAGTCAAGTTTTGACTAAATATTTTAACATCGAGGGGGAATCGAAACGAGGGTCGTGGTGTATGTGCGTGCGTGTGTGTGTGTGTTTGTGTGTGTGTCTGTGTGTGTGTGTAGAGCGATTCAGACTAAACTACTGGACCGATCTTTATGAAATTTGACATGAGAGTTCCTGGGTAGGAAATCCCCGAACGTTTTTTTCATTTTTTTGATAAATGTCTTTGATGACGTCATATCCGGCTTTTCGTGAAAGTTGAGGCGGCACTGTCACGCCCTCATTTTTCAACCAAATTGGTTGAAATTTTGGTCAAGTAATCTTCGACGAAGCCCGGACTTCGGTATTGCATTTCAGCTTGGTGGCTTAAAAATTAATTAATGACTTTGGTCATTAAAAATCTGAAAATTGTAAAAAAAAATAAAAATTTATAAAACGATCCAAATTTACGTTTATCTTATTCTCCATCATTTGCTGATTCCAAAAACATATAAATATGTTATATTCGGATTAAAAACAAGCTCTGAAAATTAAATATATAAAAATTATTATCAAAATTAAATTGTTGAAATCAATTTAAAAACACTTTCATCTTATTCCTTGTCGGTTCCTGATTCCAAAAACATATAGATATGATATGTTTGGATTAAAAACACGCTCAGAAAGTTAAAACAAAGAGAGGTACAGAAAAGCGTGCTATCCTTCTTAGCGCAACTACTACCCCGCTCTTCTTGTCAATTTCACTGCCTTTGCCATGAGCGGTGGACTGACGATGCTACGAGTATACGGTCTTGCTGAAAAATGGCATTGCGTTCAGTTTCATTCTGTGAGTTCGACAGCTACTTGACTAAATATTGTATTTTCGCCTTACGCGACTTGTTTTTTTATCCGGTTTCTGGTGTATATTGCAGAGTTTTGTATGGGACACTTTAACGATAGTCCGCGTGCTTTTGAAATTTTGCTAGCAACGTGTAATTTGTGTAGTAGGGTTAAACCATATATTCTGTACATTCAGTAACTAATACCTGATATGATGTCAAGCGCTTAGTTTGCTTGATGAATACAATCATTTCCATGTTTAACTTGACAGGGACAGCGTTATACGGGACATGAAAAACAGGCAACACAATGACAAACACTGATAATAAGAACAGATCACATTCTTGAAATACAACGGCAATTTTAATAACAAAAAACATAAACATAAAATCTTCTGAGGTCTCTCTTTTACATAACGGCATGTAAGAAGTGATGTACAGGCACCTAAAATAAAGCTTATTTTAGGATTTAAAAAACCCCACACACACCTTGTTTTAAGATTTCAAAGTTCAAAATTGAAATCCCCCCCCCCCCCCCCCCCCCAACAAACAAACAAACAAAAAGCAAACAAACATTGTTGCAAAAGTTTGAAGCATAGGAAATTGGTTAAATCATGGTGTAGATCTAGACTCCAGTGGTTGGGTATGAAACAGACCAACAATATGACCGCTTACTAGTCAGTAGTGCCAAAACCTAGGGTTACCATTTTCAGGTGAAAATTAGTGTTAATTACTCATTTTCATTTTTGCCTTGTTTTCGGTCACAGTAGTCGGACTTTAACCTTCACCGGGCTTCGTGTTTGATACCCCGATTATGGCATCCTGGGTCCTACAGGACCCATATTTTTCAAAGAAGGATAAAACTGTTTATACTGATTCGGATGATGTGGGTACCACAGGACCCATACTTTTTAAAGAAGGTTGCACATAGTTATTTGCTTTGGCGATGTAATTCTTTTGTTTCCGTGAGTACTGATCATCGTGACACATTGACAAAATGGCATCAGCAAGCAAGGCAAACCTCGAGGAAGCTTTCAGAAATGTTGGGTAAGCCATTTTAAATCCTTTGTTGTCTAAACTTCGTTGGTACTAGAAAATGAACGGCACTGTAATAAAGTACTTTCAACAAGTCAGAACATGATCTCTTTGTGTACTTGGAACTATTTATTCATTTGGGTGTGATAATGAGATTCCCACGTGCTTCAGTTATTTAGCTGAGCTCGAAAAAAAAAAATATCAACGTGCTGCGCGTACTGTCTTGTGTTTTATAGACTACTTTGTAGATGTACAGTGATGATCAGTGATGCATGGTGAATACAACGTCCTAGTGAGTTAACACCATTTTCACCCTAATGTTAGTTCTGATTTCACCAATATTTTACATCCTTTGTGTCTGTAGCGCGGAAGTGCCAAAGGGGATGGTGCATATCCTGCACCACGTGGGTTCCACCAGGCAGGATGTGTACAGGTCAATGTGGAGCAGCCTCATAGTAAGTTAGTTTTACTGTTTTCATTTATACAAAGTGTACTGTTTGTTGATGGCACAGAAGTGTTTATTTATTCGATATCTGGCCTTCTAATTGGAGACAAAGAATGTGTGCAAAAACGTAGATTATCATGTGGTCATTTTGATATTCACACTGTATACCAAATAAGTTCTCATTGCAATGATACTTGATATGTTGCACACACACACACACACACACACACACACACGCACACACCAGAGAGAGAGAAAGAGAGAGAGAGAGAGTGAGTTTTCTAACTCGTAACTGAAATTACTGGTTTTTTTATACAGTACGTTGGGAAACTGTCGACGTCTGGAAAGAGGACACTGGTGTATCCCACCCGCGTCGCTGGGGCCGATTCGCCCGGCCCCTCGTCCATGGGTTCTACTGCTTCGGCAAAGGGATTTCCGGCCACAAGATTTCTTTCGAGGGATCGTGGCACTTTCAAATCGTTACCATCGACTTCCGGTTCGCATCCTACGGGAGTTCCGGTCGTAGGTGGTAACGGCAATCCGTTTCCTGCCTACGCTTCCGCTCAGGCGGTTGCGGACGGTGGGGGACAGGATGGGTCAGCTTTCAGAGCTTGCCCTTAAGCAGGGTCAGAAGAAAGGCGGTTCCACGCAGTCTTCGTCTTTTCGTGGGTCTGGGCAAAAGACGCGGTCGCATAGGGGTGGCAGCCGTTCTCGTCCCTATAATAAGAAGCCTTCCTTCGGGAAGAAGGGGTCAGGTGGTAAACCTAACCCCCAATGAAGGCTCCCCGATCCAACCACTCCTCTAGCCCCTACCCCTTTGGTAGCGGGCGGCCTCTCAAGGGCCGTTCCAGCTTGGTTGTCTCTCGCGAGCAGCCCTTGGGTTATGGGAGTGGTTCGATCGGGGTTCCGGTTGCTCTGGTTAGAGGACAAGGCTCCTTTAACCAGAACAACACCCAGTTTCAGGTTTCCCGCCGATCCGGAGGCATGTGCCGTCATTCAGGCGGAGGTGCTGCTGCTTTTGCAGAAGCATGCGATAGAGGAGGTCATCGATCGTCGATCCCCGGGGTTTTACGGGAGACTGTTTGTCGTCCCGAAAGCGTCAGGGGGTTGGCGACCGGTGTTGGATCTGTCTCCCTTGAACGGCTTTCTCCGGAAGGTTCCGTTCAAGATGGAGACTCCAGCGTCTGTCAGGGAGGCCCTTCGTCCGTTGGACTGGGTCACTTCCATCGACCTGACAGACGCATACTTCCATATTCTGATGCACAGGTCAGATCGAAAGTGGCTGCGGTTCCTGTGGGACGACAGGGTGTTCCAGTTCAGGGCGCTGCCGTTCGGGCTCTCGTTAGCGCCTTGGATCTTCACCATGATAGTGCGCCAGCTTTGCGCTTTAGTGCGGCAGCAAGGGATTCGTCTCAGAGTTTATCTGGACGACTGGTTGGTCCTGAATCAGCTAGAGTCCCTGTGCGATCAGCACACCCGGATAGTCTTGCAGACTGCGAGAGACTTATGTTTCTCCGTGAACCAAGGGAAGTCCGACTTGGTTCCCTCTCAGCAGTTTACGTATCTGGGCATGGTGTTCGACACCCGAGCTTGGACTGTTTGTCCCGCCCAGCGGAGGATAGACAAGCTACAGGATCTGGTCAGGTCCCTGTCGAGCCTCCGCCACGCGCCAGTCAGGGTATTGGCTTCACTCCAGGGCCAGATGGAGTCGATGTCTACCCTGATTCCGCTGGGCAGAGTTCACAAACGCCCGTTTCAGGCGTTTCTGAACTCTGCCTGGGATCCAGCCTCTCAAGGTTGGAATTTGTCTCTTCCCCTTCAGGGATGGTTCCTGGAGTCAACGAGGCAGTGGTTGGATTCGGCCTGGCTGACTCAGGGCGTTCCGATTTCACTGCCCCTTCCGGAGTTGCATCTCTTTACCGATGCTTCTCTTCAGGGTTGGGGAGCTCATCTGGAGGGGAACACAGCTTCCGGTCTTTGGGACCAGGCTCAGAAGTTATTGCACATCAACATTCTGGAATTGGAAGCAGTGTGCCTCGGGCTTCTGGAGTTTGTCGCCTCTCTGCGAGGCAAGCAGGTGTTGATCCACATGGACAACACCACTGTGGCCGCGTACCTGAACAAGCAGGGGGGCACGCGCTCGCTAGTTCTGTCCAACAGAGCATGCGAGATTCTCACTTGGGCGTTCCATCAGGGGATAGTGATCTCAGCGAAGTACCTTCCGGGGTGCCTGAACATCTTGGCAGATTCGCTCAGTCGCTCATCGCAGGTACTGCACTCGGAGTGGACTATCGCGCACCAGGCACTGCGGCGTCTTTGGACGCAGGTGGACAAACCCCTCTTGGATCTGTTCGCCACCCGGTTCTCTCGGCGTCTCCCAGTCTTCGTGTCTCCGGTACCGGACCCGGAGGCTTGGGCGGTCAACGTCATGGGAATATCCCTTTATCACTGCTGCGCTTAAAAAGTGTGGGTCCTGTGTTACCCACATCATCCGAATCGGTATAAACACCTCCATCCCTCTTTGAAACGTATGGGTCCTGTGGGACCCAGGAAACCAGAATCGGGTATATCAAACGACGTCATTGCTGATTGTTTTCTAATTTGACCGATTGACTTAAAATTTGGGTCATAGGAAGCCATGCAGGTGGCCGAGGAATACACCAAATTTCATTAAAAAATTCGTATTAGCACTGGAGTTATGGTCATTTTTATGTGCCTCTGGGTCCTGTAGGACCCAGGAAGCCCGGTGAAGGTTAAGAGTCCGCACTGAGAGGCTACAACGTCCAGCAAACATCACTCTCACACTATTTCTGAAATATCTTTTAATAGAAGGCCTTATCGAGCAAGTTATCCGACAGAAAGATGCATGTAACAGTTTTCTGCAATAGCGCTTTCCTTAACGTTGTTTTGGGTATCTTAGAAAAGAATGATCGACCACGAAAACTTTCGAATCGAAGCTGTTTTTAGCAGACGGACTTTTGATCAGCTGTGGTCACACACTTTCACATATATCTTTCAATGTAATTCCTTATTCGACAAGTTGTCGGGTAGACAGCTGTACCTCATATTTATTACCACTAATAGTAATACACTCATATATAGATCTGCTTTGTAGTGTACAGTCGAACCCACTTAAAACGAACACGCTAGTTACGAATTTTGACTTATAACGTATTAGTTTTAAGTTCCCAACTGAATACCTCTTTCTTCATGCTTAAAAAAAATGCTTAAAACGAATTCTTTATAACGAATTTATGCTTATAACGAGCACTTTTTGGATTCCCAAGCATGCATAATGTCTGTAATTTACTCACGCTTATGACGAAATCTTTAAACTCGTCCCGAGATCGACATATCATGGGAATTTGAGAAGTTTGAATACATGTGTCAAAGTCTTCCCTTGCGTCGACTGCTTGAACCATTGCTCAACCGATCACTGAATAAAGTTAAACTTCTTCTTCTTCTTCTTCTTCCATTTAACGCCCAGGGTCAACGTTCTGACTATTAGTGGCGCTTTGGAGGGTTGCGGAAGAAAATAAAATTTGCAGGGAGAGGGGGGTGGGGGGGGGGGGGGGGGCAGGACCACACAGCATTTTCAAGTCTCGGGCTAGGCCAAGCCGGCGGCCGGAGCGGTTGCAGGGGTTAAACCCCTGCCGGTGCTGCCCTAGCCTTCATCGACCCTACTTACTGGTGGCCTAGGGCAGGGTACAGGGTTTTGTTTACAGGTGCTGGCAGTGGTGGGATGCGCTGGAGGTGAAGGCGGCTGCTGTCGCCGCGCTGACAACCTCCTCTGGTAGCTCATTCCACTCCCTGATGGTTCTGGGGAGGAAGCTGTTCAGTCTCGTATCGGTCTTGCTTGGGATCCTGTTGAAGGCTCTGGTGTTTGTTCTTGAGCTTCTTCTTGATCTGCTGGGAAGGTGTTGGAGCTCGTCGCAGTTGACCTTGACGAGGTTGTTGGTAATCTTGTACAGCATACACAGTCTGGACGTCCGTCTTCGTTGCTCAAGAGAGGGCCACTGGAGGGTCTGCAGCATCTCTCCGACACTTGAGGTGTTGCGATGTCGGTGGAGAACGTAGCGTGCTGCCCTGCGCTGTACGGCTTCGATCTTGGCGATGTTCTTCTGCGAGGAGGGGTCCCAGGCTGTGCATGCGTACTCCAGCAAAGGTCGCACTAGGGACTTGTAGGCCAGTTCTTTGGTGTGGACTGCTCCTATCTTGAGGTTCCTGCGAAGGAATCCAAGGGTCTGGTTGGCCTTCTTCACGATGGTGTCGATGTGAATATCCCACTTCAGATCTGCTTGCACTGTCACTCCAAGGTATTTCGCGGAGGTGACATTCTCGAGGGCGTGTCCGTGCAGCGTATACTGGTGTGCGGAGGTCTTCTTCTTCTTACTGACTGTGAGCACACTGCATTTGTCGGGGTGGAAGGTCATGTCCCATTGTGACTCCCACTCTTCTAGTCGTTGTAGGTCGGACTGAAGGGCAGCATGATCGCTGGCGGCAGCGATGAGCCTGTAGACGATGGTGTCGTCGGCGAAGAGTCGAGTCGTGGAGGACACCCGCGCAGCCAAGTCATTAATGTAGATCAGAAACTGATTACACTGTACTCACAAAACAATTTCAAATTTAGAATCAAAGTGATTGATAGCTCAGACACTGAACATGAATGACTGACTGACGTTTATTTCCTTCGCGAATACCAAAAACGAAACATCAATGTTTAGAACGGAAGCCATTGCCAAAAAATATAGATGCCAGAGTGGTTTCCCTTACCACACTCTCAACGTTTGCGTTCGCCGGTTCGCGATAGTTTATCAGTGCTTTCGATTTGGATTTGAACATCATGTTGCAACAAACAAACAAAAAAACTAAATTGGCCAAGGTTTGCTACCCGTCGCCAAGGTAAGTGATTCCGGACAAATGATAGGAAAACCGCGAATGTGGACAGTGTCAGTGTGTGCGTGTGTGTGACCAAAAACGTAACAACTGGATGAAACATCTGTGTGCTCACTCTCACTCAAACTCAACAATCATCACTCAACATGAGACACACATGAACATGTAACTGAATATGTCACTTTATTGTCTAAACGTGAAGCAGCATGAAAGTTGCGAAAGAAACAAATTGAAACACCATAAAATGTACAAGACTTAAAAAAAATAAAAAAATAAATAAAAAAAAAAAATCAATCAATTTTCTTAGTACGAATTTTGGTTAAGACGAACTTTTTTTCCGATCCCCAGTGATTCGTCTTAAGCGAGTTCGACTGTATTAGTGAAGGACAATCGATCCAAAAATGTTCGAATCGAGAGGAAAAATGGCATCTGGCCGGATGTGTGCTAAAGGTCCGACCACTAGCAGACCGCTCAGTTCGGTCTAGACTCACACACTTTCACAAATATCTTTCGATAGAATTCGTTATTGAACAAGTTGTCGGGCAGACAGTTGTACGTCACGGTTATCTACACATGCGCTCATGCAGCTCTTTTGTTAATTTGGATCGGTTTAAAGGTACTGAACTTGTCAAATCCAGGTGCACGGAGCCCCTGGGGCTTTTAGTCATACCTCAGGCAGCTATCCGTTAGAAGAACTACCGAGTTTCATTGACTTGCACCCAAAGAGTCAAGAACTGCGATTTTTTTACGAATTAATTTCGGACTCTGTCCCGGCTGGTCTTGACCTATTTTTGGATCTAAATTTAGATCAGGTCACCACATCATGCACAAAAAGACACGTCACTAGTAGCAAACTATGTCAGACATCATCATGAGTTTGTGTAAAACAAAATGGAGGCCGGAATCACTCAGTTGAATCGAACTCCGACCAAACACCACGTAATAACTAGGTTAATTTATGCACTCGCGTGAACAAGCCAACTGTCGAGCTTCACAGATGTCGTCGTTGGGTAGTTTTGGGTTTGTTTTACTACCATAGGAGGATTTTTGAACTGTAAATGCACTCAGCTGCAACAAAAACGCAAAACAAAGGCTGTGAGCTGCACTGTGCCTTTAAAGAACTATGGACCAGAAAAGTATTGAATCGAAGGATGTTTCGCTCTGGCCGGTGTAACAGTCGCGCATGCGCATTGGACCTCCACAGTCACGAGGCACATGAAAATTAGTAATTAACACGTGAAAATTACTATTTTTTAGTTTTGGCGCTAGAAAGCCGTCAGGAGGTGAGCCAAAACTGAAAATTAGACATTAACACTTGAAAATTAGTAATTAACACGTGAAAATTAGTCATTAACACATGAAAATTAGTAATTTTCACGTCAGATTTGTCATTTTCTCATGAAAATTAGTAACTTTCACGGGTTAATTACTAATTTTAAGTTTTGGTGCTAGTAATTCAAGCCATCATACAACAACACTGACAGACTCACGCCATAGTGAGTTTTGAGTCTTGATCATTTTTCTTTTTAAATTCACCAGACTGATTCTTGAGGTAACTTTCATTCAAATGAATTCTAAGCCCTTATTTATCAAATGTGTTACCGGCCGCAGTACTTTGACAAGTGCAAGGTTGCATCGGCGTTTGTGAGAGGAGAGCATTTAAAAGTCACATGGAAATTAAACAAACAATTCTGTATCAAACTTTCTCACCTGTTGCTTTATACATAAGGTTTTTTAGTAAAGCAGCAGCAGACACCAGGCAAATTTTGCGCCACTTGGCATATGGTGTAAGCATATCTCGCGTCCCGTCATCGACAGGCTCATGAATGCCTATGATATTAATAGCACGTTTGTTGTTGTGACGTGCACATCTCGTCATTGTTGAGAGCAGGAACATCCGTCAGACTAAAGGTACAATAAGTTAGGAATAGATCGATAAACGTACCTTATTGCCATTGTGTGAGACACAATAGTCGTAAACCCCGACCTACAACTCTTATGCCAAATAAAAGGGGACCCCCAAACTGAAAAAAAAACAAAACAAAAAAAAACAACGAATAATCACAGGTTTCGTTTAAAGACCTATTTTTTTAACAATCATCTTTTCACCTGAATTGTTCAATCTATGATACTGAACGCAAAATTACTACATTTAGTCAATCTGTCGAACTCACTGCATTGTTTCACCATTTCATTTTTCATTTTCATTACTTTATTGTCCCATCGCTGGGAAATTCGGGTCGCTTACTCCCAGTGGAAAGCTAGCAGCAACGGAGTCGCGCTACCCAGGTGTCTGCGCGTTTAGGTGTATTCAGCCACTTGCACTTATGGCAGAATGACCAAGGTCTTTTACGTGCCATTGTGATGACACGGGGGTGGGACATGGCTTCCGTCTCTGGGTCTGCACATAAAGTTGACCCGTGTCCGTCCCGGCCCGAATTCGAACCTGCGACCTTCCGATCACAAGTCTACCAACTGAGCTACCAAGACCGTATCGCATCGTCAGGCCCCCGCATGTGGAAAAGGCGGTGAAATTTGCAAGCCAGTACAGTGCAGTTGCAATTGCACACTTTTCTGTATCTCTATTCTTTTTAACTTTCTGAGCTTGTTTTTTTTATCCAAACTAAAGATATCTTTATGTTTTTGGAATCAGGAACCGACAAGGAATAAGATGAATATGTTTTTAAATTGATTTATGAAATTTAATTTTAATTATAATTTTCTTATTTTAAATTTCAGAGCTTGTTTTTGATCCGAATATAACATATTTATATGTTCTTGGAATCAGGAAACGACGAAGAATAGATGAAATTGATTTTGGATCGTTTTCTAAAAATAAATTTTTTATTACAATGTTTAGATTTTTAATGACCAAACAGTGGGGCAAACTCATTCATTAGTTTTTAAACCTCCAAGCGGAAATGTAATACCAAAGTCCGGCCTTTGTCGAACCTTGCTTGACCAAATTGCAATCAATTTCATCAAAAATTGAAGGCGTGACAGTGCGGCCTCAATTTTCACTAAAAGCCAAATATGACGTCATCAAAGACATTTATCGGAAAAATGAAAAAAGCGTCTGGCGATATTGTACCCAGAAACTCTCATGTGAAGTTTCATGAAAATCGGTCAGGTAGTTTTCTCTGAATCGCTCTACACACACACACACACTACACACACGCACATACACACATACACCACCACTCTCGTTTCGATTCCCCGTCTTTGTTAACAAATTTGGTCAAAACTTGACTAAATGTAAAAATGACCGCTACCATATTTTTGTTTAGACTCTCCCCTATCAAATATTAAGTCTCTCCATTCCCCTGCAAAAAAACCACAAAAAAACAACATGCATTCAAGCAAACATGCGTTATGCCAAGTTATAACTACATAAATGCCATGCTGGATTTATGAATGCCATCCTGAATTTATGCTCCCAAATAACAGGATGCTGCCTCACAGCATGTAAAGATTGCTATTCTCAATTAAAAAATAATGCAACGGAAGTACAATGATGAACAATCACATATAAAAAGCATGATACATGTAATGCTAGCAATATATTGCATACAAAATAAACAGATTATTATTTAAATAAAAAGTAAATGTTTCCAATTACATCAGACTTTTAGCAAGACCACAAAAATTTCCAGATTTGTATTTGTATCGTTTGTGCATACAGGGCTGGGATGTAGCTCAGTCGGTAGCGCGCTGGATTTGTATCCAG
This sequence comes from Littorina saxatilis, assembly GCF_037325665.1. Classification (NCBI taxonomy): domain Eukaryota; kingdom Metazoa; phylum Mollusca; class Gastropoda; order Littorinimorpha; family Littorinidae; genus Littorina; species Littorina saxatilis. The sequence continues at coordinate 74,658,010 of NC_090246.1, read as the reverse complement.
TTGGCCGCTGTCAGCGTGAGTTCGTCCCCAAGTTCGGCGAGAAATTTATTTCTCAGAGTCAACTTTGTGTGCAGACTCTCCTCGGTGTCCGAACACCCCCGTGTGTACACGCAAGCACAAGACCAAGTGCGCACGAAAAAGATCCTGTAATCCATGTCAGAGTTCGGTGGGTTATAGAAACACGAAAATACCCAGCATGCTTCCTCCGAAAACGGCGTATGGCTGCCTAAATGGCGGGGTAAAAAACGGTCATACACGTAAAATTCCACTCGTGCAAAAAAACACGAGTGTACGTGGGAGTTTCAGCCCACGAACGCAGAAGAAGAAGAAGTTTGTGCATACATATATTTGTGTGTGTTTCTTTCTTTATTTCTTTATTTGGTGTTTAACGTCGTTTTCAACCACGAAGGTTATATCGCGACGAGGGAAAGGGGGGAGATGGGATAGGGGAAAGGGGGGAGATGGGATAGAGCCACTTGTTAAGTGTTTCATGTTCACAAAAAACACTAATAAAAAAATTGCTCCAGGGGCTTGCAACGTAGTACAATATATGACCTTACTGGGAGAATGCAAGTTTCCAGTACAAAGGACTAAACATTTCTTACATACTGCTTGACTAAAATCTTTACAAACATTGACTATATTCTATACAAGAACCACTTAACAAGGGTTAAAGGAGAAACAGAATCCGTTAGTCGCCTCATACGACATGCGGGGTGCAGAGAAATAAGGATGTGGAAAAGAAGACTTTTGGTAAGTGAAATAAAGGTGATGGATCCAGTCAGGTAGAAATAAGACAACAAGAAAAGAATTGGAAAACTGCAGGGAATAGTAGGGAGAGTTTTCTTGGAAGGAAATATAGGTGAAAGGACTGGTAAGGCAGAAATAAGACAAAAGAAGAGAAGAAACAGAACCGTTAGTCGCCTCTTACGACATGCTGGTTAGCATCGGGTAAATTCTTTCTAGTCCCAACCAATATGGGACTCCCCCTAACCCCAGTAAGCCTCCCGTAAACCATCACAGGCTTTTACACACAGTACAAACACCCTTTCATTTAAACACTCGCCGCTTGAGAACATCCTAGGTGCCCTCCGTAAAGAGCGAGCAATTTTCAAAGAATTTTTTTTTGCGTGGTTTATCTTACCCCTGAGCCATCGTGTGATCCAGTTTCCTTTTTTTCACAATTTAGTCGTCAGTTTGTGATTTCAATGCGACTCGCTGTAAGCTTATCTGCAATAGCACGTTATTGTGTACCTCTGAATCTAAAACGCAACAAACGGCTGCGAGTCACACGAACCCGGACCGCTTAAAGGAACTGGCGCTATGCAGAACCGTCGTCTGCTACAAGAAAGACGTTTTTCCCTGCTTTTCTTTTTTCAAAATTTCAAAATTTCGAATTGTACTGATCTTGTCTTAACAATTCTTTTAAGATTTAAGAATGTTTGTGTAACAAGCTGTCAATTTATTATTTAGATTTTAAAAGTTAGATCTAGCGCCAAAACGAGGCGTCCGATTGTGATACTGAACAATCCGGCTGGCCACGCAAAAATTAATTCTTTGAAAATTGCTCGCTCTTTATGTTGGGCACCTAGGATATATGTTCTCAAGCGGTGAGTGTTTAAATGAAAGGGTGTTTGTACTCTGTGTAAAAGCCTGACAGTATCTGTGATGGTTTACGGGAGGCAAATACTGTGCCTTTTATCAAAACAATGAAAATGTGTCAAGCACTCATGGAAAAAAGGAGAAAAAACACACATGCATTATGTGCAGCAGTGTAGAAGCTGCGCATGATTACTTGCTAGGTATAAAAGGTTGGTTAATTTACCAGTCACAAGGTTTACTTACATAAAGCCAAAAAAGTAAAACACAAAAACTTGACTGATTCAGCATTTTTGTAAACCTTATTCTTTTTCTTGGGGGAGACAGATGGTTGTGTTTTTGTTTTTTGCTGTTTAAAATTCTCATATGACCATTGAACAACACCCCAAAATACCAGTAAGGTAATACAGTTAAACTATCTCTAAAACATTCTTTTGAAGCTGAATAAAATGTACAACATGTTTACTCTGAGTATGTATAAAAAGTAAAGCGAACTATAACTTTAACAAGAAAGCTTTGTAAATGTCTTTGAATTATCTACATATATACACCATTTTAAAAAAAAGCAAAAGATGTTATTAGATACGTAGGGTGTTCTGAAAGTCCTTAGACTCCAAGCTCCTGGCAATACCTCATGATATTTACAATGACGTATGCATACGGCAATCTTTCATCGGCGATGACACAAATGTTCATGTATCTCAAAGTTTCCTCTGCAAAGAAAACAGCTCTTAAAGAACACTACCCGTCCATGTTTATTTGCATGTCATGGAGCTAAAAAAAAAGGGAGTTTACAACAATGATGTATTAACATCTCTGAAAGAATTGTTATGTTTCTCACACCTACTGCATATTGTGTGAATTTGGGGGCAAGAACGCTCCTTCCAAAACGAGTAATTACATCTGGTACAATGAATTTAAATCGGGTAGACATGTCTTCAAAGATGACACCCGCCTAGACCGACAGTTGAATGCTGTTACTGCAACAGACGTTGCTGCCGTTGAAACTTTGAAGAGAGATGATTCACGAATCACACACACGGAGGTAAAGGACACATTAATAATTGAATCGGCACCCAACGATGTGATCTGGCACAAGCCTTTATGGGTACACAAGCGTTGCAGACAGTGCATGGGTGCCCGTGCTCTTTCTGATGTACAAAAGGGGGTATGTCTCGAAATGTGCATATGAATATTCTCCAGTTGTCACAATAGAGAGTGGAAGGGTTTTATGAAGGTTGTCACAGGCGATGGGGACTTGCGTCTATCAATCTGACCCCGGGCAACACATCGATCAGCCGTTTTGATGTTCCTAAACGGCTCCACCCCTATCAACTATTGATGATCTCGGAACACTGGCAAGAAGAAGGTGGTCCCAATTTTTTTTTAAATAAGGACAAATCTCCACAGTTCTAACAGGGGAGCTGCGTACGGTTACCTTATAGCAGTACACTGCATCATTGCCTGCTCGTGGTGTTAAAAGCTTGGCGACAAACATGGGTACTTGAGTGTTGATGCTAGACTCCATTGAAATGTCCCGTTTTACACAGCTTCCAAATCAATCGAATTTCTAACAAATTAGGATGTTTGCCTGATGTTTCGTTTCCTATATTTTCCTGAATTGGCCCCGTTCGACGTTTTCCTGTTTCTACATTAAAAGAAAAAGCTCAGAGGAAACCGTTACGAGAGCCCTGATGTTGCTGTCCGAGAGTAAACGAGGGTCATTTAAGGTATTAGCAAAAACACTCGCGCCGTCACTTTTGAAAGATATTTCTACAGAATGTTAACGTGTGTCGCAGCTGAGGAAGGATCCTTCGAGAAAATGGCGTGGTCAAATTAACGGTGAACTGTGCGCTAATATGAGATTCTAAGGACTTCCAGAACAGCCCTCGTACCAGCACTTTTTTTTTTTTAAGGTTGAAGGGCACTTTTGGCAAACTGCACAAAACATTTTCAGCTCCTTCAGAAAGTGGGTCAAAACTAGTTCATAAGATACGTGTGACCAAAACCTGGTTAATAAAATGGCTGGCCAAGAGGCTCTCACCGAGAGTACACCGTGAGTAGCGAACCAGAGTTCCAACTGAGCAGTTGCTCCAGCGCACGATGTCCTAAAAATGTGCTTCCTGATTTTAATTCAGACACCATTCGCAGATAAAAAAAAGTGCGCCTTAGTCTGAAAGCCAGAATCAACTTTTGTAGAAAAAAATGAAACTTCGAAGAAATCCTTGTGCATGCATTTCAGGATGCTCAAGCACATTGATTCTTTTTCTTTATTTGGTGTTTAACGTCGTTTTCAACCGTTCAAGGTTATATCGCGACGGAGGGAAGGGGGGTGATGGGATAGAGCCACTTGTCAATTTGTGTTTCTTGTTCACAAAAGCACTAATCAAAAATTTGCTCCAGGGGCTTGCAACGTAGTACAATATATTACCTTACTGGGAGAATGCAAGTTTCCAGTTCAAAGGACTTAACATTTCTAACATACTGCTTGACTAAAATCTTTACAAACATTGACTATATTCTATACAAGAAACAAGGGTAAAAGGAGAAACAGAATCCGTTAGTCGCCTCTTACGACATGCTGGGGAGCATCGGGTAAATTCTTTCTCGTCCCAACCAATATGGGACTCCCCCTAACCCGCGGGGGGCAGCACATTGATTAAAGGGACACAACTTTATATTCAAAAGAAGTATTACAGTACCCTGAGCTTCCTCAGTGAAATGAATGAAAGGATAACAATTCCAAGCACATACACAAACAAACAAATATAACTTTGCTCAACCAACAACAACAAAACACACAAAACTGCCCTTGTTTGAATCAATGTTGTGCCCAGACTAAGAGGATCATAGGTGTTGGACCTGGACTGAAAATATGTATAGGTCTAAATGTCCTGGCTACATGTCAAAACTATCGGACAATCGACCAGCCAGGGTCGGAACAATGTGTCAGATCAAATAAGTATGCGTCAATGAACGAAGACCGAGGCCTGGGACCAACACTTTTGAATTCCGCCTCATCAAATTGTACCGGTCAGTGCTGACTGTTTGAGCTATGGCTAGTGCAATTCACGTTGAAAGCATGGTGCCACGTTTTGGCTAAACCAACCAGAGGTGCACCCTTGACATCAATACTACTTGTCAACTTCTTCGCAGAATACATTGCTTTCTTTTAGTTTAGCCAAAACAGTTATAAACTAAACTGTGAATTTCAGCAAAAAATCCATATCCACTAAGAAGTTTCACAGTTTTACATTTGAGTCAACAAAGATCACTTGAAAGAAAAAATGGTGACCCAGACCAAAGTCATATGCATAAAAAGATACAAGAAGAGAAAGACAATCAAAAAAACAAATTAAGATAAATAAAAGCCATTTGCTGATAATGTTCAGATGTACATGTACCACAAAATCTGAAAACATTTATTTTCATCGTTTTAAATCTAACAAACATTATATGTCTAAGCCACAATAACGCCACAATAGAGTGGTAAATGCCTACACACACAATATGACTACAACAACATGTGTTTACAAAAAAAGCCAACATATTTCTTATGCATAACATTCAATCATTAACTGTTCAGATGTGGTAGATCATATTTTAGGTAAATATACCCTGTTTGATAAGTGAGTATATGACACATACACACACAAAAAGTAAGATATTATCACATCAAAAGTCAAATTCATGTCTACAACATTACAAAAAAAGGAAAAAAAACCTTATACATGTAACAAAACAAATCTCAGAATACAAAACAAGAACCAGAGCCAACGTAAAAAAAGCAACAACAGTAACAACACACAACAGCAGTAGTAACACATGATACACACATAATAAGGGCTAACACACAAAAAAGTGAAAAACCTGAAAGGCCAGGGTCCAAGGCAACAGGGCAAAGAACACCTTCTCCTGGTACTAAAATGTATGTCAATACATCATATAATAATACACATTTTGCCTCCATCAACCATCCAAACTAAAAAAAAAAAATTTAAATTTTACTTTAAGAAACCGGAATTTCTGGGTTTAAAAGTTTTTAAAAAAACGGATTTCCGGCGAGAACCGGAAAGGTGTTAGCCCTGCATAATTGACACAGTGAACAAAAAGTGATCACTGAACAAAAGTGTCTTTAAAAAAAGATGAAAAAATTATTGTCAAACAGGAGCCAAACCAAAGTCCGTTGAAGGAATAGTAAGTTACAATTTAAACGTATTTTAAACCAATTTTATAGAACATCCTCTAAAACTGTGATTCAAACATTTCAATTTTTTTTTAATTTTACTTTAAGAAACGGGGATTTCCGGGTTTAAAAGTTTTCAAAAACTGGATTTCCGGCAAGAACCGGAAAGGTGTTAGCCCTGCATAATTGACAAGGTGAACAAAAAGTGATCACTGAACAAAAGTGTCTTAAAAATAGATTATTGTCAAACACGAGCCAAACCAAAGCCTGTTGAAGGAATAGTAAGTATTTAAACGTATGTTAAACTAATTTTATAGAACATCCTCTAAAACTGAGATTCAAACATTTTTGTGGAACTCAAAAGTTCCTGTAATGTCTATAAAAAAAAAAAGAGAACTCCTATTATATCATATCCAAAACCAAGTCATGGATCTGAAATCCTTTCGCTTTATGTATATTCATATTTGATTCCAAAAGCACTCCATAGGTTTGTGCACACATGTGTGTGTTGGAGCTTGCCCAAGTATGTTTGTGTGTATATCTACATGCGTGTGTGTGTGTGCTTGTAAGAGTGTCTTTTATGCATGGTCCCATGTAAGTTCATTAGTCAAACGAAAGGTTAGTTCCTCAAATGTAACATTCAACAATTAAAGCGAGAGTGACTTCCATGATGTTCAGTGAGCGTACAACCAAATTCACTCATACAAAGTAGTATGGCGGTGTAAGTCAATGTAAGTAACCAAAAAGACAAGTTACCTGCATGATTTATTTTGTGCAACCACAGCAACCACAAAGGAAACTGGTTTCTCGGATGGGTTGAAGGCACTGGAAAACTCCAGTCTCCTGCCAGGCTCATCAAGGCTGATCTGAGTATGTTTTATGGTGCCCAAGCTCTCCACATGGAAGGCAAAGACCACCTGCTGCTTGCTGAAATCTTTGCTGTATTTCTTTATGTTCCACTGGATGTATGTCTCCAAAGTGATCATCTCTGCGTTCACTTTGTTCAAGAGAACAACCACCGGAAGATCAGACTCTTCAGCTTCGTCAACCACTAGATTCTCCACTGCATCGCACAAAGCAGTGAATGCATCGCCGCTGCCATCACTGTCCCTTTCACGCTGTAAAATCTCTTCTTTTGGAAGAAGTATAACTTTGTGCAGCTGGAGGAACTTTGTGGTGAACCAGGCCTGGAGAATCATGGACTCCTGAAGCTGGTAGGATTCCTGCTGTTCTGGTGACATAACAGGCGAGGCTGCGCATGATACGTCACAATCAGGCCAGCGATACAAGACAGGCTGCTGATGCAGACTGTGCCTCAGGCTTTGCTTTTCATCGGCGATGTCACCGACAAGGAGCAGCAGACAGTCAACCTGGGAGATAGTAGTGAATACTCCCAGTTGATAACGGTTTTTCTTGCGTGCCTCCTTGAGAAGAAGACAGACAAGCTCCTGTAATACTCCAGTATTGTCTTCCTTGTATTTTTTGGCCATGTTATCCGCCTCCAGGTCAGTAAGCTTTTTCTGGAGACTGATCTGGAAATACAAAGCTGGAAGTTAGACAGACAAAGATGCACCAAATGATTGTGATGACACTAGCTGTTCACTTTAATAAAGGACATGTGTGTGCATGCTTGCGTGCGTGCATGCGTGTGCGTGTTTATTGGTATTGTAAAGTGCTTGGAGCTGCATGTGAATCAGGACTTGCGCTATAGAAAAGTGATTTATTATTATCATTATTATTATTAACCAAAGAATATATGTTTGTTGCCTGCTTTACCTGATCTACATGTACTCTCTTTTGCTCCTATGAGAATTAAGAAACGAAGAAAGAAAAATGAACGGGACAGTTCAGAAAACTTCTAGAAGCAAAGGGAGGTAACTCTTACTTGGTTATACATTCATGGGCGGTTGCTCTTATCATGCAGGCATGCCTGGTCATTTTCACAGAATGAATAGAGTCGAAGTTTGACCTGCTGCTCAAGTATCTGAGATGTTCCCAAGGAAGGGAGATAACTCATGTCAAAGTTATTTTTCAGCGTGTTGATGGTAATACTTTTACATTGTCTCTTGGACTTTAAATCTACTCTTATCCTTATTTGAATAACATTCTAGAAGTTTCTGAGAGAGGGGAGATCAGAAGCACCCGGGCGAAGCTGTGTCCTGACTGCAAGTTATTTAAAAAAAATCGAAGTTGTTCAAAACAATTAGTATACTACATGTATTTTGTGATATAAGGGTTAAGTGCTATCCCTGATTGTTTTTGCTCTACCCTCATAAATTTTAAAGTGATACGACCAACAACAAAAGGGCAAATTTGAACCATGAACGAGCCTCAGTAATGCACACCACTGACCTCTCTACTGTGTCGAGTGCAAGTTTTTTTCACACATGTCAAGTTCCGTTTCACTGCATTCCTCAGTCAGGTTCTGTCCTATTAGCATGACAGTTTTAAGAAGCACGAGAGTTCAAACAAATAGATTAAAACATTGAGCCTGGGGCTCTTTTGGAGTTTAAATGTGAGGGCTTTTCCTCTTGATTTGCGAAAACGTACGTGCATAAGGCTCAAACTGCGAAAGCTGGAAACATGTCCTTTTAACAGAAAATGGTACTAATGGTTTTGAACAACTTTTCTTCTTGATTAATTTATAAATGTTGCGTAGAATATTTTTAATAAACATGTAAATCTTTCCTGAATATAGATTCCTTATTTGAATCAGTCAAAACTTGTGAACAGTCCAGATTCATAGCATGCGACTGAGTTCGCAATGAGAGCAAGAAAGCTCAAGACAGAAAGGGAGAGAGAGATGGGTTGACAATGACAGACACTGAGACAGAGACTGAAGATGACTGAAGCTTACAAATGCCTTGTACTCTCCGTCAAGCTTCCCAAGTATTGTTGTGGTATCCAACAAAAGTTGTCTCAATTGGTTCCAGTCTTTCTTTCTGCAAAAGCAAAACTGAAACTGCAACAAATACTTGTAGAACAAGTTTACCTGATAATAGAAACTTGCAACTCTGTCGGGATTTTTGAGGGGTGTGACAGAGTATAAGAGCAACAGACATTGAGGCAAGCTAGTCAAAGCAAGGCCAAGCAACAACACGCAGCTGACCAGCTGAAACCTGGCATAGCAACAACAAACTAACTCTGATGTGCAAGTTATATTGTGTGCACAACTTCCACAAAGAAGGTACGTGACATCTTTACCACAAGGCTTTGCGTTCGTCCATGACATAACTGTTTCAAAAACCAACTGTCCAGTGATTTGCCTATTCTTGGGTAAATTGACTTATGACAAGAGAACCAGTAACTGCTTTCAAAAGAAGATATTGTTTTCTTGAAGGCATATTATTTAGTTAATTAATTTGTAGGCAAACCCTTGTGAAGTCTGAACACAAAATGCAAGCTCAATTAACATGCAAAGGTCAGCCAGCCTTATCACCTTCACTGGGCTAAAGATTGTTTTTAAGAGGAAAATATGACAACGATTTTGAAATAAAGAGATACATAAAGAAGTACCAGAGGGAATAAAATGAATTTACAACCCACTCACTTTAGAGCGTTGGCTATGTCAACGAAGAAATGAAGCATGCAACTGGATGGTAGCATAACTGGGGCCACAGCGTTCCAGAAATGAACATGGTTTTCCTCAACAGTGAAGTGCTGTGCGATTTTTCTTTGCACCTGTGCCTTGACAGTGTCATATTTCAGCGGATCTGCCAGAATTGCCAGCACACACTCTGAAAAATAATGCAAAACCAAACACATATATAACAGGCTACTGTTCATGGTGGTCTAGCTCTATAGGCACAACTACATTTTTCTTTCCTTTTACATGCATGTATTTTTTTCTCTCATTGCCTGTTTCACGTCGTTAGAGATTTAAATTCTCACCTAAAACATTATTCAATCAAATACAGACCACAAAATGGTCCAGTCTGTAAAAACACAACTTTTCTTAAATAAACAGCCAAACATGCACACAAACTGTGTCTCTGCTTGTACAGACACAGATGCGCGCACACATCCACATACAAACACACGCACATACACACACCTGCCAACCCTTCTGAAGCCACAAGTGTAACAACTTTTTCAGCATAGCATATGGTGTTCAAATGTAGTATTGTCTAAAATGTATTCGCACATCCACATTTATGTTATTTCACGCAAGAATTCACATTTAAAAAAGTTTATTTAGAAAGCAGAAACATAATGGTCTGGGTGGCCGAGTGGTAACGCACTTGCGCTCGGAAGCGAGAGGTTGCGAGTTCGACCCTGGGTCAGGGCGTTAGCAATTTTCTCCCCCCTTTCCTAACCTAGGTGGTGGGTTCAAGTGCTAGTCTTTCGGATGAGACGATAAACCGAGGTCCCTTCGTGTACACTACATTGGGGTTTGCACGTTAAAGATCCCACGATTGACAAAAGGGTCTTTCCTGGCAAAATTGTATAGGCGTAGATAAAAATGTCCACCAAAATACCCGTGTGACTTGGAATAATAGGCCGTGAAAGGTGGATGCAGCGCCTATAGGCTGTTGATCTACTGGCCGATGTGAATATTGTGTAAAAAATTCCATCTCACACGGCATACGCGCTTTGAACTTCGGATAAGGCGCTATATAAATACCCGTTATTATTATTATTATAATGGGCAAAGAGAGTGTCTGCAGTGCCACTTTTCAGTGTCGACAATGTTATATGACCCATATTCTGATCGCTGCACAGAGTCAGAATCAAAAATGAGTACCAGGACAGCTCAGCAAATTGTCATAAAACGTAGCATGCTAGCTGCACACACACACACACACACGCACACACACAACTATATATACCTGAGGCATCATCAGGAGGTTCCACATTCTTTGGCCAACTCTCTTTTCTTTGGAAAGCTCCTGAATACTCTCCGCCTTTGGAATTTTCTTTCTTGTTTTTCTTTTTTCTCGCATCTTCTGGCTTCCTCACATTGACAACAGGGTACAAGTTTGCATTCTGAACAGGACCATTTTGATCTTGGCTTCCAGCATCAGACCCTGAGTCAGAGTCACCAGACAGGCTAGCAGCTGGGGGGTCTGGAGATGAATCATTCTGCTCCTCCTCTTCTCCGTTCAATTCACTGTCATCGTCTGACATGTCTTCTGTTGGGGACTGTTTACGTTCAGTTTGCTTTTTCCGCTTGGGGCTTCCTTCACCTTGATCTCCGGTTCTGGTTTGTTCCATCCTCAGCCCCTTGCATGCTGTTTTCCTGCCCATTTCACTTGCATTCACCACAGTCCAGGCACCAGCAGATCTCATCTTTTTTGCTGTATCTGCTTTTGACTTTTCATCAGAGGTCTTCTTGTCAGGGGATAATTTTCTTTTCTTGCCTTTGTCCGTCTTTGAAGGTGAGTTTAAAATTTTGGCTATGCTTAATTTCTCTGTAGATGTAGCTTTCTTGAAGGACTTTGTACTTTTCTTCTGTCGTCGGGACGGCCCTGGCATGTCCTCGCCCTCCTCCTCATTTTCGTCAATATCATCATCATCATCATTCCAGAAGTGGTCCTCTTCAACTGAATCAACAATTTTGGTGCCATTTTTCCTTCCATAATATTCGTGAAGGACAGTCTGCTTTTGGGGAGACTGTTTGGAAGATGGAGATCCTGTTGATGGTGTCTTTTGTTTGCTTTCCTCCATAAGTGGGCTAGATCTGCTCGTCCCTTTAGATTTGTTTCCAGGTATGAAGGCGGGTGTAAGGAAGTGTTCGTCATTGTTCGAGCTTGTCCGTGCTCGTGCAGATGGCTTTTGGGCAGGAGGTGTTGATCTAAACTTCCTCTTAGGTTCTATCCGGATATCGGACAAGCTGCTGCTGTCAGAATCAGTGTCAACAGACACATCCTCCTTTTCAGGAAGCTCTTTTGACTTCGCATTTTTGCTCTGCTTTTTCGCATTTTTTGAAATCTTCTTTTTTTCCTGCTCAGGGCTCTTCTTGGGCATTCCTACTTTTCCTGTTGTCTTTGTGGGAGAAGACTTGGTTTTGCTCTTAGGTGTTTTCTTTTTTGAGGTTGGTGTTGTTTTGCCTTCGAGGGATTTTGCCTTGGCTTTGCCGGTTTTCTCTTTAGTTGACGTTTTGCTGATTCTGTTCCACATTTCTTCAACACTTTCCAGGCCACTGCTCTCACTATCTGAGCAAAAGCTTCTGTCATCTGGTTTTACGCTCATATTTTCCTCTTCTTCTAATGCCCCAGAATTATTGTCTGAATTGTCAATATCACCATCATCATCATCTTCTTCTTCTTCTTGACCTTCGTTTTCTTCACCCTCACCCACATTCGCATCAATGACAATGTCCTCTGATTCTTCAGAGCCGCTTTCGTTGTCATTGTTTCTGTTTTCTTGTAGATTGTTGCTTATTGTTTGTGTATTGCCTTCCTGTTCCTCATCAGTGTCACTGCAGGAAAACGTACCTTTTCCTGTTGAAAATGAATGTTACAGATACATGATGTATTATGTATGTCAAGCATGGAAAGCTGTCAGTAAACTGGCACGCAGAAAACTGATGAAAGATGCAACAGAAAACAAAGATTTAACAGAAAAGGTCTAAAAAGTCAATGTAATAAAAATAAAATGGATTCAAGTGAATAAAGAATATGTGTGTTCTTTGACATACATTGTATATGTGTCACTGTGCTCCCATAAAATGTAAAGGCAATGCACCCAGCAGTTGCTCAAATGTGGTACATGTAATTTCTTTTTTCTTACTGCATACCCCACTATAACTGGCATCAAAGCACGTGTTTATTGTATTTTTACTTACACAAAGAATGACACAGTTTGGCATGACATTGCATCATTACTAACAGGGGTAGCTGAACAAAAAAGGACAGCTGAGGATAGGGAATTCATTGGGCTTTTCACCCCCACTGACGTGCATTGTTTACTTATAGCTGCTCTGATTTCTTGTCAATTTTAAGAATTTTTTATTGACAAATAATTTAGTCATGTACCGTAATCTTACAACATCCTTAGCAGGGTTTCATTTACTAGTGCGCCCTGCGCCATTGGCGCATTAAATCTGAAAATGTCCCATCACAATTCCCTTCAGTGCGTCAAAGTGCGCATTGAGATTACATACCACTGCGCCACCAAATGCACACTTTACATCGGATCACACACACACACAGATAACACAATATAGCGGTCAATTCTCAGACGGCACTATATTGCACCATTTTGCATCTTTAGTCAAAACGCGTTCAGGCCTCTTTAGTGTTTCTTGCCTTTGTCCCATCGGAATTTGGTTGAGGGGCGACAAATGTCCCATTGCCTTTTTCTCCCAGGTTAATCCCTGCCTTAGCAAGGTTATGATGAAAATTTAATACAGACTTACCTTCCTCTGATTCAAGGTACTTCTCTTTGTGTTCATCACTGCAAAAAACCCTGAAAAAGAAAGTTGTGGATTTCAAGAAAATTCAAACATCTTTTCTCGCTCTCTCTCTCTCTCTCTGCATGTTGAATGTATACATGTATAATGTAAAAAAAAGTACCTCATTGGGCGAGGGTTCGATGTAGTAAAACAACAATTAACAACACGTTTGTATGCTTACTCCAATACAATTATTGATTTGACTTGTTTTGATCTAACTCTTTCATATTTTGATGTGGGTTATGATGATATGAACAAACACACTTAATGACTTACCGATACAGATCAGTTAACTTCCCTTTCTTGGTCTTGCGTTTCCTGCGAGATGTTTTACCTGCCTGCTTTGCACAGTAAAAATGGAATGTTTTCCGGCACAGCTTCCATCCACAGCCAGCAGTGGCACCTCGTTTTGTTCCTTTATGGCTTTTTTTCTTCTCTTGTTTACACTCTCTGCAAATCTGCAACAGAAGTGATTTAAATCAGTGCTTTTCTGGTGCATGCATCTTGATCAGTTCTCACTGTACATGCACTCAGAAAATTGCACACACACACACACCCACACACACACACACACACACACACACGCACGCACGCACGCACACACGCACACACACACACACACACACACACACTCACACACACACACACACACACACAAACACATAGAGATTATAAACAAGATTTCTGACTTGACTCAATAGTTTTAAGAGCGCAGTACACATAGCTAGCTAGTCATTACACCCATATTGATGTTCAGAAATAAGTCTGTTTTGATTTTTTTTAGGGCTGTGGAAGTATTATATTGCTCGAAAGTAAGAGAAGCTGAGCTACAGGGTGACCCCCCAAAAATGCCACCCATTAAAATGCTAATAACTGCAGCAATTTACTTCATATTTGGTGTACATTAGCCTAAGATGTAGGATGATAACTTGTTTTTACAGAATATTTTTCACATTTGGATAATGTGTGAACTCATCATCCCATAAGTCAAGCCCATGCACACCAAATATGAAGTAAATTGCTGCAGTAGTATATAGGCTTTATAGCTCATTGGTAATAACCAGTGAATAGTTTATAAAACTCAGCTATAACACTGAACGACTCTCGCGCAAGTTCTCAAAAGCGTGGTTACCCCTTGCACATCCGGTCTATAGGTACATGTGCATTTTGGAATGTCAAGGACGACAGAAAGTAGAGCCAGCTATGATGTATTTCTTGCACCTCTTATTTATCCTCTATTTTATGTGTTATAAGAGTGCAATAGTTACATCATAGATGTAACAAGAGAACAATGGAAATACAAGAAATATACCTAGAGTACATTTACAGAGACAAAGAAGGGAGGTCATGGGATATATATATATATAATTATTGATTGATTGATTGATATAATTTTTTAAAAAAATGCTAGTTCATATCCCACTCAGCTGGCCTCCCCTTCAAGAACTACAACTCTCTTGCAGCCCATCAAATAAAAACAGTTTTATTTCCGGAGTTTGTCTATTACCTGTTTTTAACATTTAAATCTCACGAGGCAAGAAAGCCTATTATTTGTGCAAAGTCTCTGCCTTTGTATTAGACGTAATCCGCTTTTGCATGATCAAATGACCCTTGTTTGGTGTTAAGCCTTGGAAATATGAATTGAACCCCCTCTGGTGAAACTATATATAAATTGTGCACGTAAAAAAAATAAAATAATTGTTTTGTTATTTTTGCTTTCGCGAAATTACGGAGATTTAGGTTACCTGCTGCAGGCCAGGGGGCAGGAAGTTGTTGTAAGGCAGGAGTCTTGCTCGCATCATGACTTGCAGGCGCCTGTACTTACAACAGGAGACAAGCAATTGCCGGTTTGCTCAACGAAAGCATCCCCAGCACAGCTCTCCACACTTCCGCCCAGGGGGCAGGAAGTTCTCTCCAGAGAGGATACGAGTAGGGGACATGCCTCATACGGTACCTCTCTTCCGGATAACACTGCCTATGACTATGACAGTCAATATGGCGGTGCATTTCCGGAAGGGGAGAAGCGGAATACGGGACTTCCCTTTCTGAGGAAGATCCTAATTTTCGGCTACCAGACAAGCTTCACAATGCAGTGGCGTTGGCGGCACATGCAGGTAGCTTCAAGATACTTTGAGGAAGGAGTGGTGGCAACAACAAGCTTGTCTGCACCTCCACCTTCTGCTGTCAGAGATTTTCGCGCATCACAGGGAGAAATACAAACTTTTAGGTTTCGTGAATCTCCCTCAGTGGCGTATGAGATGTCTAAGATTTTGGCTACGAATTCCCGGTCGGAATATGTGCCTTTGGACACGGTGCCTCTGCTTTCAGCGCACGGTCCGGCACCAGAAGTAGCACAGCTGTGGCTAGCTTCCGCACAGCCAACCCCTTATGTCGGGCAAGCTGCTGCACGGAAGTTCGGGTTGAACGCTAGGCTAGGCACACAATCTCTTAGACACTTTTTCCCTACCACATGCTCCACTTCCGGTTACACCGGAGTTAGCGACACTCAGGGAGGATGGCTACAATAGGGACAGAGCTGTTCATTATACAGAGTCATCCCTTGTAGCATTGGAGGAAACAGGGAGATACAACCTAGAGTTGGCTTCCCTTTCGGAAACGCTACTCAGGTTCCTCTCCCGTTCTATCACTACGTCCTTGGAACCGTTTGAGTTTCGACAGGACGCGAGTGAAAAGGATGTGACGACACTGCTCGCTACTTTGGCCAAAGTTTCAGCCAAACAAATGCGTCTTTCTGCGCACCTTTATGCTCATGCCGTGCACACGCGCAGGTCAGCGTTTCTCTCGGGTTCCAGGATCCAAGACAAAGCCACGCTGGAGGTGCTCAAGTTTATCCCCTTTCACGGAGGGTGCCTTGTTGGGACAGCCGTCGCTCGACGCGCTCCACAAGCAAACCCGCGACGATCGGGATTTGGCTATAGCCAAGATAGCGCAACACGGCTTTCCTAAGCCTCAGAGCAAGAGCTACGGTCCGCCTGAACCTTCCGCCTCTTCGGCGAATAGGGGCAGGTCAGAACAAGCCAGCTCTTCTTCACGAGGACGGGGAAGAGGCGCGCCTTACCCTAAGAAGAAGCCGTCTTTCGGCAATTCAAAGGGGTCGGGACGCAAAGCACACCCCCAATGATGCGTCCCCGAACCACTAGCCCATGCGTCCACCATGCCTTTGGTGGCAGGCGGCCTGTCAATGGCCCTACCCCTTTGGTTGCTAAAAGTAAACAATCAGTGGATAGTGGGTATAGTGCGCTCGGGGTTCAGGCTACTCTGGAAGGAGGGAAAAGCTCCCTTAACCAGAGTCCCACCTTCGTTCAAGTTTCCCGTCAGGCTGGAAGCAGAGTCAGCGATACAAGCTGTAGCCCACGGTCTCCAGATCTTTCTATCGCTGGTGTCAGGCAAGCATGTTCGTCTTCTTACAGACAATACAGTTGCAGCCTACATAAACAGGCAGGGCGGTTCCCGCTCTCACACGCTTTCTCTCAAAGCATGCCGAATTCTGAAGTGGTGTCAACAGCATCAGATCTGGTCATTGGCAAAACATCTGCTGGCGAAACTGATTGTTTTGGCAGACTCGCTCAGTCGATCCTTGAAAGTACTTCACACGGAGTGGACGGTCACCCACCACGCTCTCCGGCGGTTTTGGGTGCAGGTAGACAAACCGATAGTCGATCTTTTCGCAACCCGGTTCTCAAGGAGTATACCAGTATTCATATCCCCGTTTCCAGTCCCGGAAGTTTGGAAAGTGAATCCACTGGAAGTCGATTGGACAGGACTCACGGCTTACGCTTTCCCACCATTCCAACTTCTTGGAAAAGTGCTGAGGAAGGCAGAGTTGGAACGACCATCCCTGATTCTAGTCGCTCCAATGTGGTCGAGTTTCCGGCATTAGTTTCCGGATCTCCTCCGCCTAGCAGAAGGTCCTCCCATTTCTCTAAACCTGGAAAAGGGAGAATTACTGCAACCCCGCACCGGCATTCAGCACGCGAACTCACAGTCCCTGCTCCTTCACGCATGGAGACTGTGAGAAGATCCCTGCGTCTGTCAGGTGCTTCAGAGAGGACACTGGATTTGGTTCAAAAAGCGCACAGGAAGTCTACGAGCTCATGAGTGTACGCTTCACATTGGACAGCTTGGGTTAAATGGTGAGCG
Organism: Littorina saxatilis; assembly: GCF_037325665.1. Taxonomy (NCBI): domain Eukaryota; kingdom Metazoa; phylum Mollusca; class Gastropoda; order Littorinimorpha; family Littorinidae; genus Littorina; species Littorina saxatilis. Next base: position 74,640,668 of record NC_090246.1, on the reverse strand, counting down.
GAGAATTAAGTCAGTTCTGTCTCTCCGCGTTCTATGCAGGTAGCTAATCACTTGTCATGGTTAGCAAATCAGGGCAGCTCCCCATCGTCTCTTCGAGTTAGGCGTTCTGCCATATCGGCTACGTTGAGGCAGTTGGGTCATAACATTAACCTCAGCGGTGTAGTGTCCTAAAAGGTGCGTCGATAGGTTTTGCTAGAATTAGAGCCCCAGTTCCTGCTTGGGATCTCTTCCTTATTCTAGAATTCTTAAGATCGCAAGACTTTGAACCTTTGCAATCAGCAAGTTTAGTTAATCTTACTCGTAAGACACTTTTGCTTGTTCTTTTGGCCACTGCAAGAAGAGGCAGTGAAATTCATGCTCTCTCAGGCTTAGCTAGAGATATAGCTTTTGAAAAAGATGGTTCTATTTCTTTACGTTTTAGGCCGGATTTTCTAGCCAAAAACCAGAAGCCTGTTCGAGCTCTTAGCAGTTATTTGTCCCGTACGGCTCATATCAGAGCGAATCAGCAGAAACTTCTTTTCTTATCTCTGAACACAGCTAGAGACAAGGACATATCTAAGGTAACTCTTGCAAAATGGGTCTCAACGCTGATCAAACAGGCGTATGATTGGTGGCACAAAAAGAAAGGGGGGGGGGGGGGGGCAGTCAGTTCTGCCTCTAACATCGGCAAGAACGCATGAGGCTAGATCCTGGGCATCCTCCTTAGCTGTGCTAAAATCTGGGAGATTATCCGAAGTCCTCCAGTCTGCGTACTGGAGATCGGAAGATGTCTTCATCAACTATTACCTGCGCGACATTTCCAGTGTGCGGCAGGACGGTACCATGGCGCTACCAGCGATGGTAGCAGCAGGGCAGTTGTTGTCTAGTTCATAGGTGAGCACCCCACCACCTTAATTAGCAATCTGCTATATGTGAATTGGGAAAAGATTTCATTAATATACTTACCCAATTCACATACATGTACTAAAGTCCCTCCCGCCTTCCCTGCTTTAGATCCCCTAAAAATAAAAGGGGCGCTTTGAGCGAATGAAGAACATGGCGGCGAGAGTGCGCATGCGCAATGCATGTGGAGAGTAACCATTGGTCAGAGATGGTCATGTGACTGTTCAAGGCCGTTCTATTTTTAGGGTTACTCCCCCCCCTACCAGGGTGGAGCGTAGTTTCAGCGTTCTAGCACTAAACTGAAGTAAATTGCTATATGTGAATTGGGTAAGTATATTAATCAAATGAAAATTTATCCTTAAAATTTTCGATTCTAATCTCCATAATAAAATTTAAAAAATATTATTTCAAAAACTATACAATTCTACTACTGTCGCAAAGCATCATGTGACTTTCAGCGAGATTGGCTAAACTTTACAGGAAATGCAAAAGGATGGATTCTCTGTAAGACTGTATACAGGAAAAACGCCTACAGGAAGTGCACACCCACAAGGAATGCGCACCCACTCTTGGTCAACTTAGACCCCTTCTGCACTAGTGGCTTATCCATGACCAAAAGTAAACACAAATCCCTGACAACCTGGAACACCTGTCGGATGAAAACACACTTGAAATAACTAGCAGTATGTACTACAAATTAAATGTCTTACCAGTTTCTTTCCTCTTGACATCTCATCACAGACTTCCTCCACATCGAATCCCCCAAAATGGTCAAACTTGTACTGTGTCAGCGCAGCAGAATATTTCTGGAAGAAAACAGAAATGTTGTGCCAAAAACAAAAGCAACTGTGCAGTTGTGGTTAAAGTGATCTGGAGTGAGCAGAACATACTGAAACCTGTATCAAACCTAACAACTCCCATACACCACAGGAACATTTGGCACAGTCAATAGTGTAATTTCACTTGAATTTGAGAGGCAGCGATCTTTCATGAGCCATCATCAGAATAAAGCACACGCTATAACACAGACACACCAATATTCACAACCAGCAACCGACTGTATGGTTCACACGCATACACTCACACACAGAGTCCACTTCTATTTAAAGATAAAGAAAAGGTCCTACCATGCATTTGTGATGTGCAATAAGCTTTTCTTTGTTGACTATAGCAGAGAAAAGTTTTCCACACACCAACTCTGCTTCCTTTCCATGGCCACAGAATCCACACTGCAGTGTTGGAGGCTGCACATTAGTGACAAGCATTACATGTGTGTATGTAACATACATACCTGTCAAGTCCTACACATTCTGCGTAAATCTTACGGGTTTTCGGTGTTTTGGGGGTCCTACGTCGTATACCTCAAACCATACGCATTTTCAGTTTAAAAAAAAAATTTAAAAATTTTGTTTTGTTTTTTGTTGCTGGCATGGACTGCCGTTCATTCGTTTCTGAGGAGGAGCTTGCACCAGCCACACAACAGAAGTTCTGGCATGATGTGCGCCAGTTCTATGTGGCCTGTGTGAGGAAAATGTTGAATAAATTTCCATTTGGCAGTGAAACCCTGCAACACCTTCAAGTGCTGGATCACAGTCTGGGAGCTGACACACTGACTGCCTTCTTGCAGGTCAAAATTAACTCTGATGCATGCTGCCATGATTTTAAGGTGACTGGCAGCATGATTGACAAAGCAAAAATTTGCACAGATGAATACAACAAAGAACACAAGTGACAAGTGACAAAAAAATGAACGAACAAGAGTGCAGTGTAAATGTATTACATGTAGTGGTAAATAAAGAGCAGTTTGTGTGGAAAGGTACGTATTTGTGTTTTACTTTTAGTTTGCAAAAAACAATCTGATTGGTTTAGTGTGCATGCGTGAGAAGTTGAATTTGTGCGTTTAACCACATTCTTTCTTTATTTGGTGTTTAACGTCGTTTTCAAACGTTCAAGGTTATAGCGCGACGGGTTTCCCGCGATCCACGCATTAACTATGGTTTTTGATAACCAACTATGGTTTCTTATGCCATTTACTATGGTCAGAGGCCAAAAGTACTTGACAGGTATGAACATAGTAAGGGGAAAAGTGGAGAGAGGAGGAAAGAAGGCCTGAAGCTAGATTTGCAGTTTGAGCTTCTTAATTGTGAAACTTTGTTGTATAGCTTTGCAATGGCTGTGTCCATGTGCGCGGCGGCACTGCCGTGCAGCTACCATCATTCTGATCATAGACATATATTAGATATAGGTCCCGGTTCTGATTCACCAATAACTTAATAACAAAAGTATAAATACTTGGACATAACAGGCCTTTTCACAACATAAATAGTAAAGAAAGTAAAGTAGCCAAGGAGCTGGAAGGGTGAGATCTCCAAATAAATGTTTCCCACCCCATGACTACTTTCGGTTTTGATTGAACCGTTTAAACTCCACGCAGAAAAAGCACTAACAAAGATTATAATGAAATCCATCTATTCTAATCATGTTCAGCAATCAAAAAGCTTTAATAATATTCAAATTAACACAGCTTGAAAAGATCAAGCGAGTAGATATGACTTGACGTACCGACATAGTGAAGGATGCGCTATCGCCACCAGCTTCCCGGAATATTTTGTTTTATCTTTCAATAGAATCTTATACAAAAAAATATTAATGGTACACAAATTCAGACACAAGACATGGGCCACTTCTCCATATCTTGTGTGTTCCGTTCAATGTGTGTGTGAGTGAGAGAGAGAGAGTGTGTGTGTGTGTGTGTGTGTGTGTGTGTGTATGTTGTTGTTGTGTTTGTGTACGTTCCTTGTGAAGCGGACATGCGGACTGTTCAATTTTCAAGAGGAAAGCTTGTTTCGGTTTTGCCAAGCGAAAGTAAACACTGCGTGAGGAAAGCTGGTTTCGGTTTTGCCAAGCGAAAGTATGCACTGCGTGTGACCAGTTTGTTGAGTGAACGAGGCACCTGCATATGGGATCTGATTCTTTGAATTAATTTATCCTCAAGTTGGATCAAGAAGAAACAAGTCGCGTGAGGCGAAAATACAACATTTAGTCAAGTAGCTGTCGAACTCACAGAATGAAACTGAACGCAATGCAACGCAGCAAGACCGTATACTCGTAGCATCGTCAGTCCACCGCGCACGGCAAAGGCAGTGAAATTGACAAGAAGAGCGGGGTAGTACTTGCGCTGAGAAGGCTAGCACGCTTTTCTGTACCACTCTTCGTTTTAACTTTCTGAGCGTGTTTTTAATCCAAACATATCATATCTGTATGTTTTTGGAATCAGGAACCGACAAGGAATAAGATGAAAGTGTTTTTAAATTGATTTGGACAATTTAATTTTGATCATAATTTTTATATTTTTAATTTTCAGAGGTTGTTTTTAATCCAAATACAGACCTGATTACCACTAAAATTTCCTGGTGTACAAATGAGGCTAAACATGTGTACAATCAGAATTTTAAGGTGTACAATTCATTCTCGCGGTACACACTGTGCTTTATTCCCCCCTCAAACCCCATTATTTAAAGACTGTAAATACATGTAAGAAAGAATTTGTGCTGAAAGTAAATTAAAACATTTTTGTTGAAAAAAAAAACCCATACACTATTAGATATTTGAAAATGTGACACAAAACGAATGATAGAAAAACATAATTTTTATTTTTGACCTCTGAGGAAAATTTGCATCAGCTGCTGTCAGCAGTATTGAGTCAGCCCTTCATTTGTGTCACTGCACTGGTCAGTATTTTCTGGTCTCATACAGTCCTCTTTACACATTGCTTTCTAGGCTCACACAGTCCTCTTCAGACTTATATTTTTAACTCCTGAAGAACCCCATAATTAAGGTAGTCATGTTCCATCTTCACACAAAAACCCCTTCAGTGATGTACAGGAATAATTATTCTCGATTGATTTTTTTTTTTGTTGTTTTTTTTTTGCGTATGATTTTAATGTCTGGCGTATAATCGTACAGCGGTCTTCAATTTCGTAAGATTGTACGCAAATTTCGTACAGTAAACAGGTCTGCAAATATAACATATGTACATGTTTTTGGAATCAGAAAATGATGGGGAATAAGATGAACGTAAATTTGGATCGTTTTAACTTTTATAAAAAAATATTTTTTTTACAATTTTCAGATTTTTAATGACCAAAGTCATTAATTAATTTTTAAGCCACCAAGCTGAAATGCAATACCGAAGTCCGGGCTTCGTCGAAGATTACTTGACCAAAATTTCAACCAATTTGGTTGAAAAATGAGAGCGTGACAGTGCCACCTCAACTTTCACGAAAAGCCGGATATGACGTCATAAAAGACATTTATCGAAAAAATGAAAAAAAACGTCGGGGGATTTCATACCCAGGAACTCTCATGTCAAATTTCATAAAGATCGGTCCAGTAGTTTAGTCTGAATCGCTCTACACACACACACACAGACACACAGACACACATACACCACGACCCTCGTCTCGATTCCCCCCTCTACGTTAAAACATTTAGTCAAAACTTGACTAAATGTAAACAAGTCGCGTAAGGCGCAAATACAACATTTAGTCAAGTTACAAGTAGCTGTCGAACTCACAGAATGAAACTGAACGCAATGCCATTTTTCAGCAAGACCGTATACTCGTAGCATCGTCAGTCCACCGCTCATGGCAAAGGCAGTGAAATTGACAAGAAGAGCGGGGTAGTAGTTGCGCTAAGAAGGATAGCACGCTTTTCTGTACCTCTCTTTGTTTTAACTTTCTGAGCGTGTTTTTAATCCAAACATATCATATCTATATGTTTTTGGAATCAGGAACCGACAAGGAATAAGATGAAAGTGTTTTTAAATTGATTTCGACAATTTATTTTTGATAATGATTTTTATATATTTAATTTTCAGAGCTTGTTTTTAATCCAAATATAACATATTTATATGTTTTTGGAATCAAAAAATGATGGAGAATAAGATGAACGTAAATTTGGATCGTTTTATAAATTTTTTTTTTTTTTTACAATTTTCAGATTTTTAATGACCAAAGTCATTAATTAGTTTTTAAGCCACCAAGCTGAAATGCAATACCGAAGTCCGGGCTTCGTCGAAGATTACTTGACCAAAATTTCAACCAATTTGGTTGAAAAATGAGGGCGTGACAGTGCCGCCTCAACTTTCACGAAAAGCCGGATATGACGTCATCAAAGACATTTATAAAAAAAAAATGAAAAAGACGTTCGGGGATTTCATACCCAGAAACTCTCATGTCAAATTTCATAAAGATCGGTCCAGTAGTTTAGTCTGAATCGCTTTACACACACACACACACACACACACACACAGACACACACACAGACACACACACGCACATACACCACGACCCTCGTCTCGATTCCCCCCTCTACGTTAAAACATTTAGTCAAAACTTGACTAAATGTAAAAAGAAAACCGAACCCATATGGTGCCTCGAGTGCATTCATTGGCTCAGCAATAAATCGTTTAAACAAATGGGAACCACCCGTGCATGTTCGCACATGCGCAAGGCATTACTTTTCGTCATAATATCCGGAAAAACCGTTGTGCGTTCGAACGAAAATAAAACGAAAGAGAAACGACATGGGTCCGAAAAAAAAGCTCAAAGCAGATAAAAATCAGCAGGCATTGATGTCCATGTTGCGTTCGCCAGCCACTGTGGCTTCAGCTGAACCAACAACAACGTCAACCGAGAATTTAAACTGAAAAATCTTTTTAAATGCGGTTTTACGAGTCGTGTTTTTTTCCTATTGAAATTGCAATCTCAGGACACTGTGTCCTATTGATTTTCAGTCTTCAGGACAATTGTCCTAAAGGCTGCTAGAAAAATGTACATCACTGCACACACACAAAATAAATTAATGAATAAGAACGATCGAGGGGTGGGAAAACATTAAAAAAAAATACGCGGCTACACACAAATTCTGAAATAATTCAAAAGTTGTCTTTAGCTGTCTTTAGCCGTCTTTATTTGTCTTTAGCTGTCTTTAGCCATCTTTAGCCGTCTTTAGTTGTCTTTAGCTGTCTTTAGTTGTCTTTTCGCCCTTTATAGGTACCCGTCTTATTGGCTCAGAAGACCGACACTCCCATCGCGCGCGCGCGTGTGTGTGTGTGTGTATGTGCGTGTCATATTTGTGTGTGTGTGTGTGTGCGTGTGTGTGTGTGTGTGTGTGTGTGTGTGTGTGTGTGTGTGTGTGTGTGTGTCATGTGTGTCATGTGTGTGTATGTATGTGTGTGTGCGTGTGTGCGAAAAGAGAAAACCACAGGATGAATTGTGGTACTTCGGACGAGTCAGTGTAAAATAAAAGGAGTGACGCCGGACTGCTAATCCGGAAGAGTAAAGTTTTCCACACACCAACTCTGCTTCCTTTCCATGGCCACAGAATCCACACTCAGTATCGCGGCAATTAAAACAAGTCGCGTAAGGCGAAAATACAATATTTAGTCAAGTAGCTGTCGAACTCACAGAATGAAACGCAATGCCATTTTACTCGTAGCATCGTCAAGCCACCGCTCATGGCAAAGGCAGTGCAGTGAAATTGACAAGAAGAGCGGGGTAGTAGTTGCGCTAAGAAGGATAGCACGCTTTTCTGTACCTCTCTTTGTTTTAACTTTCTGAGCGTGTTTTTAATCCAAACATATCATATCTATATATTTTTGGAATCAGGAACCGACAAGGAATAAGATGAAAGTGTTTTTAAATTGATTTCGAAAAAAAAAATTTGATAATAATTTTTATATATTTAATTTTCAGAGCTTGTTTTTAATCCGAATATAACATATTTATATTTTTTTGGAATCAGCAAATGATGGAGAATAAGATAAACGTAAATTTGGATCGTTTTATAAATTTTTTATTTTTTTTTACAATTTTCAGATTTTTAATGACCAAAGTCATTAATTAATTTTTAAGCCACCAAGCTGAAATGCAATACCGAACCCCGGGCTTCGTCGAAGAGTACTTGACCAAAATTTCAACCAATTTGGTTGAAAAATGAGGGCGTGACAGTGCCGCCTCAACTTTCACAAAAAGCCGGATATGACGTCATCAAAGACATTTATCAAAAAAATGAAAAAAACGTTCGGGGATATCATACCCAGGAACTCTCATGTCAAATTTCATAAAGATCGGTCCAGTAGTTTAGTCTGAATCGCTCTACACACACACACACACACACACACAGACACACAGACACACAGACACACACACGCACATACACCACGACCCTCGTTTCGATTCCCCCTCGATGTTAAAATATTTAGTCAAAACTTGACTAAATATAAAAACAAAATTTGTCAACCCTCTTTCTCTCTTGCTAAACCCTTCTTTCTTGTATTTTCTGATCTTCCGTCTCCATTCCAAAGCTTTTGAGTGCTTTATGAGAGAATGATGATGTAATGCCACGACAAAAATGGCCCGCTCTCCGGTACATATTTCGGCCCCCTCAATAAAAAAACGCTGGCGCTGGACCCGAGTACTCTTCAGACTGGCTCGCTCCCCCAGTATGAATTTTTTTGTCTTGTGCACGTGGATTTAAAAAAAAAAAAAATTTTAATTTATTTTACACAATTAAAAAAAATATTAGAGTAAAATAAAACATTAAGAAGTTCATAATATTATAAACAATAGTAAACAAGAATTAAAAAAAAAAAAAAATAGACCACCCATGCCGGGAATCGAACCCGGATCACTTTGGCCATAGGCGGACGTGCTTTAGTCTTGTGCACGTGGATTTAAAAAAAAAAAAAAAAAAAAAAAAAAAAAAATTTATTTCACACAATTAAAAAAATCATTAGAGTAAAATAAAACATTAAAACGTTCATAATAAACAATAGTAAATAAGAATTTTAAAAAAAAATAGACCGCCCATGCCGGGAATCGATCCCCGATCACTTTGGCCATAGGCGGACGTGATTCGCACCAGCTAGCTGGCTGTTCCATTAGCTGCACGGCAGTTGTACTCCCACCGCAAAAACATTATGAAGTTTTAATACGATCAATCGGACCTATTATCAAGTTAGTGTATCAACTTTTGAACGAACTGCGCCCAGTAGTTTCCCAGCAATAAGCTGTTAAGTCGAGACAGACAGACAGACAGACAGACAGACACACACACACACAATTAAAGTCTGTTGGACCTTAGCTTTACTGCGTACTCGGGGATAATATATATATACTCAAGACTGAAATGTTGTTTCCTGGTAAAATTAAGAAGTGAAATTATTTATGGACGAAAAGCATGTCAGTTTCTTGAATGTGAAGAAAATTGGTGGTGAAATGTAATAGATTTCACGTGACCCCCAAAATCGATTTATTCGAAAACGTGTACCGAGTGGTTACGTCCCTGGAGTAAGAAGGGAAACATTTTAGGATGAATCAATATTTCTAAGTTAAATAAATTTGGCCCCATGAATGTAAGGTACACAAGGTCGCTCATCAGTACTATCGAAGGGTGGTTTTTTGGTCAGTGTACAGGGGCGGATCAGTTCATTTTATGGGGGGGGGGGGGTCCAAAAGTATATTGTGAAGATATGGGTGTGAAGGCGCGAAGCGCCGAACCGACGGTGCGAAGCGCCTAGCTTGCTAGGGGGGTCCGGAAAATGTTGAAAAAAAGGATGCAAAATGGTGCAATCTGGTGCATTCTGAGGATGATCATTACCAGTTTCAGGCAGCAGATTTTGTCACTGATTAATGATACCCCAAAAATTGAAACTCAACCCAAAAAAACACACAAAATTGTTTTTATTTTTTGGCTGGGGGGGGTCCGGAAACCCCAGACCCCCCCTCGTCCGCCCCTGGTGTAGAGTTTATACTAGATCAACGAGGCCGAGAATCGAAATATCACCACGGCGAAAGATGAAAACGTCACACCCGGCAACGGAGTCAATGATTCAAGTTCCCAGTAAATCAATGCATGACACGTGACACATGATATCATGGAGACATTCAACACTTTTCTCAGCCCCCCCCCCTCCCCCCCTCCCCCACATACCCACTAGTATGTATTAGAAAGGGAACAAGTGATGTTTTATCCGCAATTTCGTTAACACATTGTGAGAACTTTGTTCAGTAAATGTCACTGTTTCAATTAGTCATCCGTGTGATATTTTCAGTGAAAGGGGCCGGGGTGAGTTTATTTTTTAGCTGCACTGAAATCGTAAATGTTCTTTTAGCAGCCATGACGAAAAATGTTTGTAAATTCCAATTAACAGGATTCAACATGATTTTTTCTGTTTTTTATTATTTTTTTATTACCAAAATGGGAAACATCTTGAACAACTCCTGAATTACGATCAATGACACAGTAGCCTGCATTTTGTAGCATGCAAGAAAGGAGGGCCACGCAAGGCGTGGCAGCTGACTTGGCAGTCTTTTACCACTGTGACAATAATGACAAACAAACAAAATATGACTTCAGGCAGTATGGTATCGGTTGAAACGGCCAGGCCTGTTAACAAAGTATTTCTGTTAGTTTCAAAACTGTTATTTCTGCTTTATATAAAAGATAAACGAAATTAGAAACAAGTATGAAATTAATGTAAAACATTGAGACCATGGTCAGTCACTGTCGAGTCATGTGGAATTTGTATTTTAATTTATTAATTCGCCTGTGCATATTGGCCAGAAGAAAACAAAATATGAAAAGAGCAACTTGTTTAATAAAACCTGAAAACAAGATTTCATTAATCCTGAAGTCATCTCCAAACGGAAAAATACCTTAGAGTGACATTTGTTACATGAAATTTGACGTTCACATAAAGAAAAGTGCAATTCAGTAATAAGGCAGTTAAAATGCTTCGTATTATAAGAAAGAGTTTTCATTATTTGGACAAATATTCTTTATTGAAACTGATTGTATGAATCATTAGTTAGACCACATTTAGAATACAGAAATTTGGTACGGTCCCCGTCTTTGAAACTTTGTATTTTGGACTTTCCAACCCAGAAATTTGGAAGGCTTAGAGGTGATTTAATTCATGTTTAACGGCACAGTCAGCCTCCCGTAAACCATCACAGACACTGTCAGGATTTTACACACAGTATAAACACCCTTGGAGCTGCCCAGAACCGGGTGCGTTGGCGAGGAGTTGTTGCGGCCCTATGCTCCACAGCGGGAGTCTACAGGAATAAGTCAAGTAAGTCAATAAACACCCTTTCATTTAAACACTCACAAGAGCGAGCAATTTTCAAAGAATTTATTTTTGCGTGGTTTATCATCTTACCCCTGAGCCATCGTGAACCCGTTTGATCCAGTTTGTGATTTCAATGCGACTCGCTGTAAGCCTCTGCAATATTGTGTACCTCTTAATCTAAAACGCAACAAACGGCTGCAAGTCACTCGAACTAGAGCCGGGTGGCGGTTGACCGTTCAGAGGAACTGGCGCTATGCAGAACCGTCGTCTGCTACGAGAAAGACGTCAGTTTTGCGTGACACGTTTCCGGGCTTTTCTTTTTTCAAACTTTTAAAACTTTGAATTGTACTGATCTTGTCTTGATGAAAAAAAAGAATTCTTTTATGATTAATTTACGAACGTTTGTGTAACAAGCTGTCAATTCATTATTTAGATTTTAAAAGTAAGGTCCAGGATAGTCCGTTCGGATAGTCGGATAGTCCACGAAAATAAATTCTTTGAAAATAGTGTCTTACTCTCGACAGAAAGCAGCCAGGATGTTCCCGTTCTTTGAGCGTTCAAATGGAAGTATGCTTGCACTGTATGTGGAGGCTCGGGGAGCTCAGTGATGGTTTACGGGAGGCTTACTGAGCCTTTAAGATTGTAAAAAAAAAAGTACTAAAAATTAGAAAATGCCAAAAATGTTCAGTTTTACTGAATATGACATTTATAAAAAATTTTTATTGAGCACAGCAAAATCAATTTGAGGAAAACAATAATATTTACAGAACTGCTCGTTTTTGGAATGCCATCCCTCCAACTGTTAAGATATCACTCAATATTAACTCTGTCAAAATTCGGCTATTACAAATTTAAAATTGAAATTCGAATTTGATGAATAAATTGAATGTAAATGAAATACCCTGAGTAATTTAAGTGGAACCCACCCCCCCCCCCCCCCCCCCCCCCCCAAAAAAAAAAAAAAAAAAAAAAATATATATATATATATATATATATACAACAACAAAAAAGAGGAAAAAAAGAAAGAAGATATTGATGGTACGATTTATGGGTTTCACAGCCTACTGCATTTTTCCCCACAAACTATATCGCTTATTTCGGTAGATTTTGCACGATTTCGGTAAATTGTCTTTTTAAGGGTCATTTCCTGTCTGTTTTGGAGGGAAGCTTGGCATTCATTGCATTGTTAGTCGGTATACTTTAAACAGCTGGTAAACGAGCTTTATTGTACCACTGACCGGGCATGGATGAGGTATGTAATATCGCATTTTCATATTTTAGCTTTGAAGTTGAAAAATAGTTCAGTGCGCGTGTGCAGCGCTTGGGATGGTTGTGTCTGGGACTGGAATTTCACACAAGCGTTCAGACAAAGTAACGAACTGCAGGCCTAGCCACAGACTAGATCATAGGACGACAGCCTTTGTAAAACATCGCAGTGGCTATTATACACTCCGAATGTACACATATTTCCGTCACTGAGGCAGAAATAGGCCTTGTAATACTAACAGTAACAAGGCGTTCATTGGGTGTTGGTGTTAGTTACTGATTTAGAAGAGTTACTCAGTTGGGTTTAAAACAAGAGAAAGTAACTCAGACTTACTCAGTCAGAAAGCGTTCAAAATGTAGACCAGGCATGAGCAAGTTCCAAAATTTTCACTCGCCTTGTGGGCTAGTGAATTTCAAAATTGACTAGCCCACAAAAATATTCATTCGCCCACAAAAATGAGTTACCAAAGAACAAAATGATTTTTTTTTTGGCAGCAAAGTTTAATTCAAACCATATTAAATGTAAGTTAAGGAATTACATAAGGCCTACAAAAAAATAGGTGTGGTTACGGTAACCCGACCTACCCTATTTTTAGGGGCCGACCCTATAACTTTTTATTACATTTGTAAAAAAACCAAATAAAACACAAGAAAACGAGTGCAGAAAACGCAATGAAAGCGAAAGCACTCGAGTCATCATGCAGACGACAGACGATGCAAGGGTAATAACTCTTTCTTCTAAAAAGGCCCAACAGACGCTTGTCATGACAAAAATGGCGGCATCTTCGGTTGCGAGTGCTACACGCTTGGTTGCTCTGCTATTTAGAAAAAAAAGTTAATAAAAAAAAGTGATTGCCTACCTTCCTACCCTATTTTATTTTGGCTATGTTACCTTAACCACACCTATTTTTTTTTTTTTGGCCTAAGGAGAACTCAAAAATTACAAAATTACATTGACATAGTTATACCTTTCATTTGGGAATAAAGTTGCTCCGATCAGCTACACATCCGTTAACACTAGTACAAAATGTTTAACAAAATAACAATCAAACAAGACATTTCTTTCACGAATGATGTGTGAACGTGACTGTTAACTGAAGTTGCATTTCTTATCTGTTGGGGGAAGGAGTTCCAGAGAAATGTTCCCGAGAAGGCTAAGCTCGATTTGTAGAGGTCTATGTGAGGTATAGGAGGGATGATTTTTTGGGACCCATATCTTTTTGTGGCATGTTTGAAATGTGATTGCAAATATTTAGGACAGTCGTCATTTAGAGAGAGAGAGGGGTAAGTGCAAAATGGTTCAGAATAAGCTATAATATTAATAGCGAAGCGCGCAATAACCATTAGAGCCGAACTAAGAGACACATTAAACATTTCAAGAAAAAATGACATAACTGCTGTTCAAAAGTTCAATGTCGAATACGGAAAATATACACCCACACACACACACACACACACAAGAAGGCCATCATGCCATTAAGCTATGTTAATAACCCTTTCCAAAAGTTTCGGATCAGCACTGACAGACACGCGGTTCAATAGTATGGTACACAAACCACAAAGTGGTTGGGAACCCAGGTTGACGCAGGTTTGTCTTTCCCCAGACAAGACGTCCACATGATAGTCGGCAAGCTTTCCTGGGAAGTGTTGATCTCACTTTGTCGACAGATGCGAGGCTGCACAACTCTATGGAGGTCCTTTCTTACATTGAAACCTCCATACTGTTGGTACACAGACTGGACAGGCACACCCAGTACACTACTCAAACCATGGATTCCCCACATACTCATGTAGGATCCTGGGCATCAGCAGTTCATCACCTCATTCTGAAAAAGGTTGTTCATGTCTTCTTCCGTCACGTTGATGGAAAATACATGGCCTGAGTATGACATGTTTACAAGTCTTCACCAAATTCTGAAGATCCATGCAAGGAAATCATGAGAAAAATACAGGTCTGAATTCTGAACCATCTCAAAAATGATTCTTAAAAATAAAAAGTTAAACAAATCTTTGGAGCAAACATTTAATATAGCCAGGTAAAAACGTCCCGTGGGCTGAATTTTTGTTTCAATATAGCCGACTTCAATGTAGCCAACATTTTTTAACAAAGAAAAAGTAGAGCTTCAGCCGGGACCTGAAAAATTCTTCAATATAGCCGGGATTTCAATATAGCCTACTTCAATATAGCCGGGTTTCACTGTATTACTTCTCGCTGAAATTTTAGGACAAGAGCTTTTTAGGTTCCTGAGGCATTCATAAAAGCTCATTAAAAAATTTCAACTAGTTTAAGAGATATTTGCAATTAAACACCCTTCTGGGTCCACACAGACCCACGACCACCAGCGTAGATTAATCTTAGCTCTCATTTATTTTATTTTGCTATATTATTCTTTATTCCAAAGCATTTCAGTGATCGAACTAAGATTGCAACAGGAAAGCTCATGAGTCATTGATTCGGTATTGATCACTGAATTTGTTCGCGAACCACCAGTTAACAACAGTACATAAATTATTAACATGGGAAGAAACACACAAAAAATAACAAATTTGTTTCAGTTATGGCAGAACATATTAGTCTGCTTCGCATCGAGTTACTTCGACAGAATCTCTGACACCTGCTAACCACATTTTTCGCAACGGTTAGTCGCTTAACAGTGATCGCGCTGTTCCCGAAATACAAGTCTTTCTGAGTCTTAAACTGATCTCCATTCTTTTTTAAAAAAAGCAAAGATTGATGTTCTTTTATCTGAATCTTAGAAGAAAATCTCAATGAATGACTCATCAGACATCGGGCCAAAAAAAAGAAAGGTTACTTGTGGAGAGTGCCCGTCCCTAAGCCTGGGGGCTCCGTGACGGACTCTTCGGTTCTCCAGCCATGGCCTTTAAACATAAACACACAGTATACACACTCACACAAACACACAAAAGGTTTGAGGGGGGGGGGGGGGGGGGTGGGCGCTAAAAGTGAAAGCTGGCGAACATATTTGCAAAATTCCTTAGTTCCTTGTCCGGGTAAGCAGTTCAATTTGAAAACTACTGATTATTTATAAGGTACAATAAATCCAAATTAAGGAAAAACAAAAAGTAGACTGAGAGAGAAGAGTTGCAGACGATGATGAAAGCTGGCGAACATATTTGCAAAATTCCTTAGTTCCTTGTCCGGGTAAGCAGTTCAATTTGAAAACTACTGATTATTTATAAGGTACAATAAATCCAAATTAAGGAAAAACAAAAAGTAGACTGAGAGAGAAGAGTTGCAGACGATGATGTTATGGCAGAACATATTAGTATTAGACATTCTTGTGCTGTGCTCTGTGAGAGGTGTTTTCTTTGTGCTTAATATTATTTTGTTTTGACCTAGCTATTGATGTGTACATTGTTGTTAAACCGTTGTTTGTTGTATGTTTACCAGGGTTTGCTAGTGTGTGATAGGGTTCGTGTCCGTCTGAAGATGTTAGTTTCTTTGTTAGTCCTGTGTTGACAACTCTTCGACAAGCGCTTAGAACTGTACCCACGGAATACGCGCTATATAAGCTTCATATTGATTGATTGATTGATGTGTATGACTACAATGTTGGCCACATAAAATGTCCTATTAAAATTCGTGATGCTGGTCAAAAGACTCAAATATCCTATTAATGTTGATGAGGTCAGGACATTTGTCCGATTCACCAAACTTTGTACTGGTAGCAACATCCCTGGCTGTAAGTTAGGGATGTTTGCATTGCAAGTAAGATGATTACAATTTCCATGCAAGTAAAATAGTTAAAATTTCCATTCCACAGTTGCTTGCCTTTATAACCACTCTCTTTTATTCTAAATTTATTTCCTCCACCAGAAGAGCGAATCTCTGCAGTGTCAGTTCTGCGGACGTGGCTCTGAGGCAGAACATTTGTCAGGACAGCTGCATGCAGAAGATGCAGATTCTGGAAAGCTGATTTCTGCACATCACCGGTGTATGGTAGGTTTGCGCTGAAATAAATTGAAGACACTCCTCAGTCCGACTCAAAATTAGATTTTTTTCTTTAAGAAAATTCACATCTTGTAGAATTTGACTTGCAAAT
Source organism: Littorina saxatilis (assembly GCF_037325665.1). NCBI lineage: Eukaryota > Metazoa > Mollusca > Gastropoda > Littorinimorpha > Littorinidae > Littorina > Littorina saxatilis. Next base: position 74,624,318 of record NC_090246.1, on the reverse strand, counting down.
GAAAAAAGGTTTATGCTCTGCAGAGTGATACAGCCAATCGTTTTCTCGGATTCTCCGTTTTACTCTTTGTATAGTTTAGGATTACTAGATTTTGTTTGTTCAACTTCAAGTTGAACGAGCAGTTGCACCATAGCACAATGATAATCTAAAAGTAAAAGCGTTCTAAGCTCTCACTCTCAGAAAAGCTGTGAATGTCCTGATGATATCTATTAAGTATTATCAGCTATTGAGCTAAGTCCCTGAATTATATTTATAATGATTCTTCATTACTGGAATTGGTTTATCATTAATCATTTAATGTAATGTTCTGTGTTTGTTTGCAGTGAGAGCTATATATATATATTGAGCGACTTAGTGTTGACACGTTTTCCTGTTTCAGCAATATGCGTCAGGACTTGTCCAATACAAGAGTGATGAGTTTGGCGGCTTTGACATCAACGAAGTGGAGAAAGAGATCAAACGTGGGAGCAAATTGGTAATAATGATCTTATCTTATTTTTATTTCGTTTTTAGAGCTTACTTAATTAACTTCCTGAATTAATTCTGTGGCACTGGAGGTGTCAGGAATGCTTGGAAACAATATTTAACATACTGTTAAAGTGTGATGCCATACTTCATCTGAGAAATTTACTCATTTTGACTTCAAGTTATGCAAGATCATACATGGTAACACAATATTTTTTACACAGGAGTGCCACTTCTGAAAAAAGATCTATGTAGTGCTACAGGTATCTTAGATTCACAAAGCCATGAATCGAGATGATTGCTCTGCACAGACAATTGCTCATCATCATTTTGTGTTAGTACAGTGAAACCCCACTTTGAGACTCCTCAAGACCTTGCTTTTAGTTACAACTTTTATGTTCAAAACCTCTGTAAATTTACCCCTAATATAAGACTCCTTCCGTTTTGCTTTCCTCAAATCTGTGGTCTTAAAAGGGGGGTTCAACTATAATTAAATTACATATCTTACCCAACTCACATATAGCAATTAACCCATAGTTCAGTGCTGATATCGCTGTACGCGTCCCCTTAGCAACAAGGAAGACGCCTCTAAAAAAGAGTGACCGAGACCCGTAAGGGTATCCAAGTCAGCCCGTAAGGGAGGCTGCCTTCCATATGCGCGCGCATATGCCGCCATCTTGTCATTCTACTCTCAGCGCTCAGTGGAGCTGGTCGTGTTTGGTACGCTCCGGCTGTGTTTCAGCCTACTTGCTTGGTCTTCCAGACCTGGTTTGTGTTCCCCTTGGTGTCTTCTTGTCTCCGGACTTCGCATTTGCTGTTGAGGTGAGATCTTTCCATTTTTTACCTGAATTTTGGCGGCATTGTTGGCTTGTTTTCGGACTTACAAAATTTTTTCCAAATTTGTTTGTGAGTTGTTTTCATCATGGCCGACAATGCGGACGGGAAGAGGTCAACATCTAAACATGTAGCTGCTTCGCCCTCTCCTGTTAAGAAAAGTTCTAGAAGTTCTAGAAGTTCTAAAACGCACGGCGATACGCCCGTGTCTCTTTCGGGTTCAGAATCCAAAAAATGTAGTGATGTTGTTGTTGGCGTGCCCGGAGTTTCCGGTTCGTCTGCTAAACCTACGGAGAAGCCCTTGCTCGGGGTTAAGCATGTTGTAGGGGATGTCTCGCCTGTAGGTTCTGGGCTTGCATCTGCGGATTTTGCTTCTTTGCTTTTGACATTAAGCTCTCAGGTTTCGGCCTTAGCGGCTGAAGTTTCGTCAACTAAGGCGGAGATACGTGCGCTGCCGGCAGGTGTCGGGGGTACGTCGTCGCTGGCCAGTGTGCGTTTGCCTCCCTCTGCTACTGTTACGAGGGCGGACGTGCATGCGTCTCAGGATGGGATCTCTCAGGCTCCCGTGGGGTCTCCGGCCGGTGTCCGTTCTTCTTCACAAGGTATGTGCACTCCACGTGAGCGTTGTCTTGAGGGAGTAGCCTCGGGTCTAATCCCAGGTGAAAGTTCTGAAACATCGGCTGATATCCACCGCTTAGTCGGGGTGTCAGTGGGTGCTAAGGGCCCTGACAAGCGAACAGATGTTCCTATTCTTCCCGACTGTGGTCAGGTTGAAGGGCATCTGCTTCCGCCCAGGGGGCAGGAAGTTGGTGGTAGTATGGCTGGCTCTGGACTCGACTCTGTTAGTCAGTACGGGGACCAGCCTCCGGAGTGCATGGAAGGGCACGAAGGCTACCTGGATGACGGTGCCGCCTCTCAGGCTGAAGGTGCTGGATTCTTTTTGCCACGGCAGCTGTCAGATGCGGTGGCTCTGGCGGCTGGAGTGGCTTCGAAATATCTCGAGGAGGAGGTGGCGGTGAACAAATCTCAGTTTGTCCATCCTCCTTCTGCCTTAGGGGATTTCAGGAGTGCTAAGGAACCGAAAAGTTCGTTCCGATTCCGGGAGTCCCCCTCTGTGGCGGTCGAGATGTCGAAGGTTTTTGCGAAAGGTCGAGCTATGTCCGATGCCTTTCCGCTGTTGTCACAGCATGGGGAGGCGCCGGAGGTGGTGGGCCCCTGGTTGGCTAAAGCGGGTCAACACGTTCCTTGTTCTGCGCTCTCAAAGAGCTCTAAACTGTCGGTTCGTCCAGTCGCTCTACTTGACTCTTTTGCTTTGCCGAGATCAGTTCTACCGGTGACTCCGGAACTGCTTTCTCTGCGGGAGGACGGGTATGCCAGGGATAGAACAGTCCCTTACACGGAGTCTGCTCTTCAGGCTTTGGAGGAGACGGGTAGATCTCTGCTCGAGTTGGGTTCCGTCTCTAGTTCTCTCCAACGCTCTTTGTCTAGGTCTATCGCTTCATCGTTAGACCCGTTTGAGTTCCGTTACGACGCCTCCCAGGAGGATGTGACAACTCTGTTGGCGACGCTTGCCAGGGTCTCTCAGGAACAATTGAGCTTGTCAGCCAGGCTTTACGGGCATGCTGTGCATTCCCGCAGAACTGCCTTTTTGGCGGGTTCAAAGATCCGAGACAGGGGTACCATTGACAGACTTAAGGTATCTCCTTTTACGGAAGGGTCGCTGCTGGGTACTTCCTCTTTGGACGCTTTGCAGAAGGAAACCCAGGACGCTAGGGATCTGGCTATTGCAAGGATTGCTCACCACGGCTTTCAGAAGGTTCAGAGCAAGCCTACCTCTCAGAGTAAGGCTCAGCCTTCTTCGTCTGGGGGGGGCAAGATGCAAAATCAGTCCACCTCTTTTCGGGGTAGGGGGCGAGGCGCGCCTTACCAGAAGAGAGGCTCCTTTGGGGGTTCTCGGGGGTCGGGGCACAAGCCTCACCCCCAATGAGGGTCTCCCGAGCCACTATTCCCAGTAACCCCCGCCTTGGTGGCGGCGGGTGGCCCCTCCAGGGCCTTGGCCGCCTGGACACGCCTGGTGTCCAGCCGGTGGATTTTGGGAATAGTGCGTTCGGGATTCCGTCTCCTCTGGGCAGAGGGGAAGGCACCTCTGTCCAGGATACCTCCGCCTTTCAGATATCCCGTGGACCCGGAAGCCAAGTCAGCCGTTCATGCGGAGGTGGCTTCCCTACTCCTGAAGGGTGCGATAGAGGAAGTTCGAGATCGAGAGTCCCTCGGCTTTTACGGCAGGCTGTTCGTGGTGCCCAAAGCCTCAGGGGCTTGGAGGCCTGTTTTGGACCTGTCCACCCTGAACAAATACCTACGGGTAGTCAAGTTTGTCATGGAGACTCCACTCTCTGTAAGGGAAGCTCTGCGTCCGGGAGATTGGGCCACGTCGGTGGATCTCACCGACGCATATTTCCATGTGCTCATGCATGTTCAAGACAGGAAATGGCTGCGCTTTCTGTGGGGCGAGAAAGTGTTTCAATTTCGGGCACTCCCCTTCGGGCTTTCCCTGGCCCCCTGGATCTTCACGCTGGTCGTTCGCCAGCTTTGCTCCCTTGTCAGACAAGAGGGGGTACGCCTACGGGCGTATTTAGACGATTGGTTGAATCTGCATCAGGACCAGTACATGTGCAGAACTCAGACTGCGAGGGTTCTCGACCTGGCGGCTCAGCTGGGCTTTACAGTCAATCTAGGGAAGTCAGAGTTAGAACCATCCCAGCGCTTCACTTACCTGGGCATGGATTTCGATACGGTGGAGTGGTTAGTCCGTCCCTCTCAAAAGAGGGTGGACAAGCTTCAGAACTTGGTTCGCTTGTTGATAGGAAAGAGTGTGTCCACGGCCCGGGAGTTGTCCTCCCTACTGGGGCAGATGGAATCGATGGCTCCCCTTGTGCCTCTAGGCAGGGTCCACAAGAGGCCGTTTCAGGCGGCTTTGAGGAGGCAGTGGGACCAAGCCTCTCAGGGCTGGAATGTTCGCATAGGACTGGGGAGTTGGTTCAGCAACACTACAAGTGTTTGGCTGCTCCCCTGGGTCTCTCAGGGTGTTCCGATCGTTCCTCCGGCGCCGGAGAACATTCTTGTTACAGATGCATCCATGACAGGCTGGGGTGCTCATCTGGCCGATCAGACAGCCTCCGGTCTGTGGGATCTCTCCCTAGCTCCTCAGCACATAAACGTGCTGGAGCTGGAGGCTGTGTCTCTGGGTTTACAGGCTTTCCTGCCGCTTCTGGGGGGCAGTCATGTTCAAGTCCACACGGACAATACGACTGTGGCCGCTTACATAAATCGGCAGGGGGGCACACGCTCGCAGAAGCTGTCGGAGAGCGCTTGCCGTCTGTTGGTTTGGTGCAGCTCGCACAACATACTTCTCTCAGCGAAGTACCTGAAGGGCACGCTCAATGTTTTGGCGGATGCCCTCAGTCGGGGGGACAAGGTTCTGCATTCAGAATGGACCCTCTCCCACCAGGCGTTGGACCGTCTTTGGGTTCAAGTAGACAAGCCTTGCATAGATCTGTTTGCAACGAGATTCTCCACCAGGCTTCCCCTTTTCGTCTCACCGTTCCCGGACCCTCTGGCGTGGGCGGTGAACGCGTTGGATCTGGATTGGTCAAATCTGCAGGCTTACGCTTTTCCTCCGTTTTGCCTGCTAGGGAAGGTGGTAAGGAAAGTGGATCTGGAAAAACCAGCGCTGGTGCTGGTTGCTCCTCTTTGGCCCAGCCAGCACTGGTATCCGGACCTTCTGCGGCTGGCAGTGCGCCCACCCATTCCTCTAGGCGTTCGAAGGGGCGACCTGTTACAGCCCAGGTCAGGGGTCCCGCACGAGAATCCGCAAGCGTTGCAGCTTCACGGCTGGATTCTGTCAGAATCGCTCTGCGTCGTGCCGGGGCCTCGGCCACAACTCTGAAACTGGTACAGAAAGCACACAGAGACTCAACTAGCTCCGTGTACTCTTCTCATTGGGCTGCATGGGCCAAGTGGTGCTCTGAGTATAAGGTTCAACATCTTTCCCCAAGGTCCATGGAGGTAGCCAACCACCTCTCTTGGTTGGCTAGTAGGGGGGTCTCTCCTTCGTCACTGCGAGTTAGAAGGTCTGCGATTTCTTCCACTCTTAGACAGCTCGGTCGCAAGATCAATCTTGACGGTGTCATTTCAAGCGTGCTTAAGGGAGCTGCCCTTGACGCAGCGCTCTCAAGATCACAGCTCCCTGCCTGGGATCTGTTTGTGGTTCTCCGTTTCCTTGCATCGGAGGACTTTGAGCCTCTCCGGTTGGCTAGTTTACCTAATTTGACGAGAAAAACTCTGTTTTTGGTCTTGCTTGCCACGGCTAGGAGGGGTAGCGAGGTGCACGCACTTTCTGGTCTCGCTAAAGATATTTCCCTGGAGAGGGATGGCTCCTACTCTGAGATTTACGTCTAATTTTCTCGCTAAAAATCAAAAGCCCGGTCAGGCTTCGCCTTGCATTCGTATTCCACCCTTGAGCGATATACTCGCTCCTGGAGACCCCGATCTGTCAAATTGTCCTGTCAGGGCGTTAAGCAGCTACCTGTCTAGGTCTTCGCCGATTCGCTCGGAAACTCAGAAATTATTGTTTATATCCCTCAACACTGTGCGGGCGAAGGATATCTCGAAGGTCACCTTGACTAAATGGGTTTCACTGACCATTAAGCAAGCGTATGGATGGTGGCAACGCCAGTCTGGCGAGGTCAGGGCGGTGCTTCCTCTTACGTCAGCCAGGACGCACGAAGCGAGGGCTTGGGCGTCTTCTGTGGCCGTGCTTCGCTCAGGGCGCCTATCAGAGGTCCTGGCGGCGGCTTATTGGAAATCTGAGGACGTGTTCATCAATTTTTATTTGAGAGACATTGAGGCAAGGCGGCAAGATGGCAGTGCGGCTTTGCCTGCTCTCGTGGCTGCAGGGCAGGTCCTGCGGTCTTAAGTTGGTAAGTACCCTCCTCCTATAGTAGCAATCTGCTATATGTGAGTTGGGTAAGATATGTAATTTAATTAAAAATTTTAATAATAAATTTTCATTTGATTAATATACTTACCCAACTCACATCGTTTATTCCCTCCCGCCTCCCCGCTGTGGGGGGTATGGGGGTCTAAAAAAGTAGTGGGTTGGGCTTCGTGTAGAATGACAAGATGGCGGCATATGCGCGCGCATATGGAAGGCAGCCTCCCTTACGGGCTGACTTGGATACCCTTACGGGTCTCGGTCACTCTTTTTTAGAGGCGTCTTCCTTGTTGCTAAGGGGACGCGTACAGCGATATCAGCACTGAACTATGGGTTAATTGCTATATGTGAGTTGGGTAAGTATATTAATCAAATGAAAATTTATTATTAAAATTTTTAATTTAAATGCATGATAACAACTTATTTATGTCAAATGTGGTATGTTTGACTAACAAAAGTCTCTGTTGGCCCCCCCCCCCCCCCCCAAAAAAAAAATGAGGGTACCTGCTGTGTTGCTGAATCAAAGTTTGCTCCCTTGCAGTGATTATATTGTTTTTGACTTGCAGAGCTGTCACATTTGCAAAGCCTCCAAAGGAAAAAAGTGCAAGGGTGCATGCTGTGGCTGTGCAGTGAAGGCCTGTCGTAAGACCTTCCACTTCACCTGCGCGCAGGAGGACCCTGAGTCGATCACCAAGAGACTCGTGGTCACAAGAAACAGGAACAACGACAAAGAAAAATTTGTTCTCTACAGGCAAGTCTTTGGATAGTCGCTGCTAAGGCAAAAAAAAAAAAAAATGTTGGTTTAGGGTAACATGACCAACAAAGATAGGGTCGGTAGGTCGTTTTTTTGTTTATATTAAAAAAAAAAAAAAAAATTTTAGTTAAGTTTAAAGGAGGTTACTTCCCTTAGTCTCGGTATGGTTCACAAAATGTGCCAAAAGTTGATTTGTTTTTTGGAAATGAAAAAGAAAACGTTTTAGGGTCGGCGAGAAAAATAGGGTCGGCCGGGTTACCCTTATCCAACATTTTTGTGTTGTGTGGCCTAAACTTAAAAAATCAACTTGAACAAGACCATTTTTGTGTCAGTGGTAGGGAAAAGTGACTGTGTATGCACCTCAAGCGTGCAATATTTAAACAGTGAATGCAAGCCCTGCTAAATTTTCAAGTTTGAGTTAAAACATTTGCTTGTAAAACTGGTAAACTTACCGTAAAGTGGTGCCCCTTTCAAAGGCTTCCTCTATTTTTATACTTCCCAATCAGATTTACAGGTTTTAAAAAGGGGGTATCACTCTACCTTAGTTGGAAAACTGTGGAATCTTAGGTAGGTGAGAAGGGATATAGTTATGGATTGACACAAAGAAAGTAACTCACTAGCGGTAGTAAACAGTTTGTGTATGTATGGCATTATGCTTGAGGTATTATTGACGGGCGCAGTGGCGTGGTGGTAAGACGTCAGCCTCCTAATCGGGAGGTCATGAGTTCGAATCCCGGTCGCTGCCGCCTGGTGGGTTAAGAGTGGAGATTTTTCCGATCTCCCAGGTCAACTTATATGCAGACCTGCTAGTGATTTAACCCCCTTCGTGTGTACACGCAAGCACAAGACCCAGTGCGCACGGAAAAGATCCTGTAATCCATGTCAGAGTTCGGTGGGTTATAGAAACACAAAAATACCCAGCATGCCTCCCTTGAAATCGGCGTATGCTGCCTGTATGGTGTGGTAAAAACGATCTTACACGTAAAAATCCACTCGTGCTAAAAACATGAGTGAATGTGGGAGTCTAAGCCCATGAACGAAGAAGAAGAAGATGGTATTATTATTCACAAAGGCTAATATTTGACATTTTAATTGTGCTGTCTTTGTCTTGAGTTGGTGAGTAAAGATACATTTTGTTTTATAACAAAATCAGTTTTACTCTTTTTGTTTCTACAGGGTATTCTGCTCCAAGAACCATGAACTTATGTTCCGGAAGACACTGAAAGAGGGTATGCTTTCTGCAGACTTTTTTTTCTGTTGTAAAGGATGAATTTTATCTATAAAAACTTTATGCCTCTTGTAGCCTGATTTTGCTAGTGCAGATAATCATGTGCTGTAGATGTTCTGCCTCTGGAAGACTGGGTTTTTTTTTTTTTAGCAATCTTAGGTTTTGCAAGTGCAGTAGGTTATCTCCTGAGAGCAAGAGGACATCCTTTTGGCCATACATGTCTCTTCATTGGGTTAGTGCTTGTGTTAAATGAACACACCGTTTGACAGCAGGTTTGGCTGGTACTCTTATTAGCGGGACCTCCAAATTACAAATAATGAATACTGTCGTACCTGAATATAAAAACAAGTCGTGTAAGGCGAAATTACTACATTTAGTCAAGCTGTGGAACTCACAGAATGAAACTGAACGGACTGCATTTTTTTACAATGACCGTAGTCCGTCACTAGTGCAAAAGGCAGTGAAAGTGACGAGCCTGTACATGTTTAGCGCGATAGCGGTTGCGCTGTGCTGCATAGCACGCTTTACTGTACCTCTCTTCGTTTGAACTTTGAGCGTGTTTTTAATCCAAACATATCACATGTTTTTGGAATCAGGAACCGACAAGGAATAAGATGAAATTGTTTTTAAAACGATTTCGGAAATTTAATTTTAATCATAATTTTTATATTTTTAATTTTCAGAGCTTGTTTTTAATCCGAATATAACATATTTATATGTTTTTGGAATCAGAACATGATGAAGAATAAAATAAAAGTAATTTTGGATCGTTTTATAAAAAAATAATTTTTAATTACAATTTTCAGATTTTTAATGACCAAAGTCATTAATTAATTTTTAAGCCACCAAGCTGAAATGCAATACCGAAGTCCGGCCTTCGTCGAAGATTGCTTGGCCAAAATTTCAATCAATTTGATTGAAAAATGAAGGTGTGACAGTGCCGCCTCAACTTTTACAAAAAGCCGGATATGACGTCATAAAAGACATTTATTGAAAAAATGGGAAAAATGTCTGGGGATATCATACCCAGGAACTCTCATGTCAAATTTCATAAAGATCGGTCCTGTAGTTTACTCTGAATCACTCTACACGCACAGACACACACACACACACACACACACACACACACACACACCACGACCCTCGTCTCAATTCCCCCCTCTATGTTAAATCATTTAGTCATAACTTGACTAAATGTAAAAAGAAGAATTACTCTGAAGTGTGAATTGACCAGCACGGAGAGGTTCTATCATTCAAGTATTTCAAATGTACAGATGATGGCTAACTAAAAATAGAGTTGATCAACAATTCAGTAGTTGCAACAAGAAAAAGTTTTGTTCAGCCACCCCACTGATAGCACATGTTTCAATAGAAAGAGCTGCTTTATGGCAGAGCTGTGAGGCAATACAATGTCATCAATTAGAAAAGCAACCTTTTGCAAATCTGCAAGACAATATTTTCATTAGAAAAGCCACTTCTTGCATAGCTTCTAAGGAATATTTGTATTAGAAAAACCACTTCCTGCATAGCTGCTAAGGAATATTTTCATTAGAAAAGCCACTTCCTGCAGACCGTCAAGGCAATATTTTCAATAGAAAGGGCTCCTCTTTGCAGAGCTGCGAGGCAAGAAGAATAGCAAACGTCACGACAGTGATGATGAAAACTCAGATCCTGATGGCAGCCAAGCTTCCACCGCGTCCTGCAACACGTCGGCAGCACTGCACAATACAAGCGACTATTGCTTGATGTCGCCCATTGAGCATGAAAAGAAAGCCAGCACCTCTCTGGGCCAAGTGTTGGTGGAAACAGACTTCATGTTTGCAACTCCTGTCACCGACCAGACTGATGCTGGTCATGGTGAGTGTGTGATTATGTTTGTTTGTTTGTTTTCCAAAAGGTTATTCAGTGTTGTTCCCAGGCCATCGGTCATTTACGCATACTTTTTTGATCTGACGCATTGTACTGAACCCAGGCCGGTCGTATGTCCGATAGTTTTGACACACTGTATGTCTTGACACACAATTTTGTTGTTGCTGCCAGGACATTTTGAATTCAGGTCAAACTAACCTATTGCCTTCTGTGTCTGCGAACAACATTGGTCATTATTAAAATTTGGAAGCAGTGCAGTTGACTTTACTGAGAAAGTCATTCATCACACTAGAAAAAAGTTTTCTGTTTCTGAGACATAATGAGATGTGAGAACCATTTTGTTTTTATAATTAAGCTTTGTCCAGAATATATCTATATATATATACGACTAGTGTCTGTGTGTCTGTGTATCTGTCTGTGTATCTGTCTGTGCGCGATGCACGGCCAAAGTTCTCGATGGATCTGCTTCAAATTTGGTGGGCATATTCAGGTAGACCCGGGACACGACACAACCTGGTCGATATTTCAACACGTGCTCTCAGCGCGCAGCGCGGAACCGATTTTGGTTCCACCTCAGCTATTTTGGTTCCACCTCAGCTACCCGGGCCCCCATACCGACACACCATAGCCGCTACACCACATCACAACGCCAAAGTTCTCGGTGGATCTTTTTCAAATTTGGACACCGTATTCAGCTACACCCCGGACACAATATCATCGATGAGATATTTCAACACGTGCTCTCAGCGCGCAGCGCTGAACTCATTTTCGTTTTTGTGTTCATTTCACCATTATAAGTAACTCTTCCTTATCTTCTCCAGTGTTTGGCGTTTATCTCCCTTCCTTCGTGTGGCTTTCCCGTTCAGTTCTAAGTTACTATTACTATTTTTAGAATGTCACTGCGCTGTCCACTGCGCTGTCCACAACGCTTCCCTTGCACCCGTAAGTTGTTCTTACTGTCAAAGTGAAAAGGTCGAATCAATTTATAGCCACGCGAAAAATACACTCTCACCTATCTCTATATATTTATAGATACAGATATGCATATATATATACGGCTTCTCTGTGTGTGTGGGTGTTTGTGTGTGTGTGTGGGCAAAAACCTGTGTATTGTAGAGTTCTGTTTGTGATGTGGTCTAGCGGCTTTTGTCTGTCTGTATGTTCTGGCATGTGAGAAGCCACAGCAGATAATATAGGGCCAAGAAATAAGCTCTAAAATTCTCAATCCCGTTTGACAGGACTTCGCCTTCAAAGGTGATTGTGGTGAACCGCCACGCTGTCTGTCTCTGTCTCGCGCCGTTCACCCCAAATTCCCGTTTCTGAGTAACTATTTTTAGAATGTCACTGCGCTGTCCAGAACGCTTCCCTTGCACCCGTAAGTTGTTCTTACTGTCAAAGTGAAAAGGTCGAATCAATTTATAGCCACGCGAAAAATACACTCTCACCTATCTCTATATATTTATAGATATAGATATACATATATATATATATATACGGCTTCTCTGTGTGTGTGTTTGTGTGTGTGTGTGTGGGCAAAAACCTGTGGATTGTAGAGTTCTGTTTGTGATGGGGTCTAGCGGCTTTTGTCTGTCTGTATGTTCTGGCATTTGAGAAGCCACAACAGATAATATAGGGCTAAGAAATAAGCTCTAAAATTCTCAATCCCGTTTGACAGGACTTCGCCTGCAGAGGTGATTGTGATGAACCGCCACGCTGTCTGTCTCTGTCTCGCGATTCACCCCGGCGAAGCCGGGTATTCCTCTAGTTAATTTATATACCACATTGAGTGATTCCTTAATGCTGTACCTGTGTTATTTAAGTGGCACAATTGTTTGAACATGATGGATCAGAATTTTACTTGAAGGAAGTCTTTCTCACTGCAGTTCCATGATGATTGGTACAGAAATGTATGTTTAACACAAAAAAGTACTGTTTTCTGATGTCAATGTTGGTTGTTTTGTGTGTTTTTTTCTCAGAAGAAAGCAGCACCAAAGAAGAGGAGGAAATGACAACATCCACCCCATTGGCAACTAAAACCAAGCCTAGTCGACGGTTGAAAGAGCGTCGCAGTTCAGGTTTTTTGCGTCCCAAATTGCAGCGTGTGACTAGAAGGGTTTCCCAGCCTCCATCTTGCAGCCTGATAGAAGAGATGAGCAATCCTGGCATGCAAAGTACCACAGAGGAGGCTGACCCTTCCAAGAGTGGAGACACACCCTTGCTGCATTTTGATGAGGTGTCAGAGACTCGGGCTGCTTCTGTGTCCACTGCCACTGTTGTGGTTCATGTGTCGCCCGCTCAGGGAAGTGTTGAAAACCAGTCTCCAAACATTCTGCGTTTGTCGCCGCAAAAAAAGCCAGTTCTGGAAAAGTCCTTAAACGAGTGCTTCGTGAGCTTGGAAAACAATCTTTCAGTGCCTGGCAACAGTGTGCATAAAGTGGGAGTGGGTTCCCCCAACAAAGCTAGTCCTTCTAAAGGTAATCTGAAACAGGGTATTTCTGAAAGCCCTAGTCCTAGACCAGAAGGCAGTCCCCTCAAAGCGTTTGTTGCTAGCCCCGCAAAATCACCACAAAATGGTTTGGTGAACGGTTTGCCTAGCCATTCAGCAAGCCCTCTGAAGAACTTGCAGCATGCAGATGAAAATGCGAAAGACAGTCCTGCAAGATCTGCAGCCAGCCCAAGGCGACCATTTCAGCTGAGCCCAAGGAAGAGCCCCCTTCCAACCAGCCCACACAAATCAACACTCATTGTTAAGCCTAGTCCTATTAAATCACCTCAGGCAGTGGCCTTGTCCAAGCAGAATGAGAGTCACAGCGAAAGTCCAGAGAACAGCAGCCGGAGTCTGAATGGCACCACTGAAGAAATGGCCACCAGCCAAGACTCCTCGGGAGACGCACTTCAGTCACCCCCCTCAGGAAAAGAGAGCAAGAATAGTAAGAAGAACACTTCCCCCAAGACGCAAACAAACGGTGAGACTAATGGCGCTTTAAGCAGGACTGCCATGGACACAGGCCCCAATCCAGGCGGGGATGCAGGAGGTCTGCTGAGTGAGAAGAACTTCCGTAAACGGAAAGCCCCAGTCACCAGTGTTGTCAGGGGTGTTTCTTCTCCCAGCAAGATGAACAGGAGAGGTGGAGATGGTGGTGAAAGCGAAGGTAAGCTGGTGTAGGTTAAGTAGAAAGCTTTTCCTTTGTTATGAGTGAAGCCCACAAAATGGGCTATGGGGAATGAGATTGCGTGTGGTCAGGCAAAAATCACACCAAATAATTCAATGTTTCTAATTCCCCAGCCTGGGGCCTTACCTTACAACTGATTGTAGAATGTTTTGTTGACATTATAACACTAAGTAGCAGTCTTTTCGATTCAGTCACTGTGATCATAAAACTGTGAACCACTTCTAGTTTGTGGAGTGGAGGGATTAGGGAAGAACGGGAAAACAAGGATTTAGTCATCCACACCACTCTATGCCGTTCAGTTTCAATTATGCACTACGGTAAACATTTTATTTTGGTCTTTCCCACTGCTCTGCCATTCCTTTTGCCTTGCTTTGTCTGCTTTCTCCTTAATTTTTGGCTCACGAAGTGTAGCCTATGCGATCGTAACTTTGTCTGTCTGTGCGTGTGTGCGTGTGTGCGTGTGTATGTCTGTGGTAGAAACTTTAACATTTCGTCATTTGAAGACGTCACATTCTGGCGTAAGAGGGTTAGACGTCACGCGTCTCGGTCATTGTTATTTTGAGCGGGCCGAGACTAGTTGGCAGTCGTGTCCTGTACATGCAGACAGACAGATCCAGATCTAGTGTCTCGCTTTCTTGCACAGTTTCACCTATGCTTACTGTGTGTGTGTGTGTGTGTGTGTGTGTGTGTGTGTGTGTGTGTGTGTGTGTGTGTGTGTGTGTGTGTGTGTGTGACGGAGTGATTGAGTTTGTGTTACTATTTGTCGATTTCTTACGTGAGCCTTGAAGGCTTTGCCTCTTGTTTCTTGTAGGGATTCTTGAATTGTTGCTACAGCCCGGCAGATTGTTCATGCTTTTGCACTTTCTTACGAGGTCGATATCCCTGTGGTCTTGAAATTTCTAGAGATTTGAAACCCTGACTGTTTGAAGCTCTCATGTGTTGTTATTTCTAACTTGCACACTGTGGGAGTTTCCAACAGTGGAACCCTGGCCCCCCCCCCCCCTCCACCTCCTTAGCCCCCCCCCCCCCCCTCCACCTCCTTAGCCCCCCCCCCCCCCCCTTAATGGAAAGAGATAATGCTTAATGACCTACAGGCTAAATATTTCGCCTCATATGTGTTATATGATTTGAGTTTTACGCCCTCACGGCTTTTGACGAGATACACAAGTGTATGCGTGTTTAGTTGGTATCACTATCAGCCATCTGCTCTTATGGCAGAATGACCGAGATCTTTTACGTGCCATTGTGGTGACACAGGGGTGGGACATGGCTTCCGTCTCTGGGTCTGCACATAAAGTTCACATAAAGTTGACCCGTGTCTGTCCCGGCCCGAATTCGAACCAGGCTCCCCCCCCACCCCTCCTCAATTTAAGACTTCCTCCTTTTTAAGACCATGCTTTTTTGACTCACATGCGAAGCAAAAGTGAGTCTATGTACTCACCCGAGTCGTCCGTCCGTCCGGACGTCCGTCCGGAAAACTTTAACGTTGGATATTTCTTGGACACTATTCAGTCTATCAGTACCAAATTTGGCAAGATGGTGTATGATGACAAGGCCCCAAAAAACATACATAGCATCTTGACCTTGCTTCAAGGTCAAGGTCGCAGGGGCCATAAATGTTGCCTAAAAAACAGCTATTTTTCACATTTTTCCCATTTTCTCTGAAGTTTTTGAGATTGAATACCTCACCTATATATGATACATAGGGCAAAGTAAGCCCCATCTTTTGATACCAGTTTGGTTTACCTTGCTTCAAGGTCAAGGTCACAGGAGCTCTTCAAAGTTGGATTGTATACATATTTTGAAGTGACCTTGACCCTGAACTATGGAAGATAACTGTTTCAAACTTAAAAATTATGTGGGGCACATGTTATGCTTTCATCATGAGACACATTTGGTCACATATGATCAAGGTCAAGGTCACTTTGACCCTTATGAAATGTGACCAAAATAAGGTAGTGAACCACTAAAAGTGACCATATCTCATGGTAGAAAGAGCCAATAAGCACCATTGTACTTCCTATGTCTTGAATTAACAGCTTTGTGTTGCATGACCTTGGATGACCTTGGGTCAAGGTCACATGTATTTTGGAAGGAAAAATGTGTAAAGCATGTGAGTCGTATGGGCTT
Source organism: Littorina saxatilis (assembly GCF_037325665.1). Taxonomy (NCBI): domain Eukaryota; kingdom Metazoa; phylum Mollusca; class Gastropoda; order Littorinimorpha; family Littorinidae; genus Littorina; species Littorina saxatilis. The sequence continues at coordinate 74,608,872 of NC_090246.1, read as the reverse complement.
TGCCCTTCTTGTTAGATTTTCTGTTCATAATCTGTGTAAATTTACCTCCAATTAAAGAATACCTCCTTTTTGAAGACCTGATTTTCTCAGATTTGTTTATCTCTTAAAACGAGGGTTCCTTTGTACCTGTATTTGAACTGCTGTTAACAAATGTGTGATGCTTTTTTCAGCCTGTGTGCTACTGATCCCAAGTGATATGGAGATCTATAGCAATGTCCAAGACCAGGTGCTGGGGATGGCTGCTGACAGGTTCAGGGTCAAGGCTGACAGTGTGTGTGTCTGGCAGAAGGTCACCATGCAGACTCTGCCCTCCCAGTTAATTCTTTTCTTCATGGTCGACCTCATCAAAGAACTTGAGTAAGTAAACAGGATGGGGCCAAGAAAACAATTCTCCCCGACCGACCCTTTTTTTTTTCTCACAACCCTAGAACTTCAGGGTTCGTACAGAGTCCTTGAACCCTGGAAAACTCCTTGAAAATTGGAAAACCTTTTCCAGGCCTTGAAAAGTGCTTGAAAATAGAGTTTTGTTAAATAGTCATTGAAAAGTACTTGATTTTTCCAAATTGTTGTCTATACATTTCGTCAGCAGCTTGTCTTATTTAAAAAAAAATGCAACCCCCTTTTTTTTGGTCAAATACAGTACACATTTTGGGAGAATAAAAGATCGAGTGAAAACGAAAGCAGATGAACTATTACTAGTCACCCGTAGTTGCTTCCCTTCCCGGAAGTTGGCAAGGGGAAACAACTACGGAATGACTAATAGAAATTCACCAGAAACTTGATGACTTGAAAAACTGAAGGTAAGCTTGGTGCTTTGCATTAATTTGGGGAAAATCATGTCCTTGAAAAGCATTTATTTGGTCCTGGAAATGTCCTTGAAAACTCCTTGAATTGTATCAGCTCTGCCCTGCAGGAACCCTAGAACTTGTTTGTTAAAAAAAATAAAAATGACAAAACTAAATTTTGCAGACTTTACAAAAGAAATTACTTTTCGTCGAAATCCAGGGGACATAGCTTGCGTCAATTTTCCCAGCCAACAAAAAGCCACATACGTATACCTGTATTAATGGGAAAAGAAACTTCAATCAAAAATTTAAAAAAATCGCCCCGACTTACCGTTACCAACCCTAAATTTTTTGGCCTTGTCATCAGAAACAAACATATCATTTTTTTTGTCTAGAATCACTTGTTCATTGATGGCTAGATGGTCACACCGATTCCCTACATTAATGATGCCTCCTGAGGAGGATTCTCTCGTCCATAAGATCAACAAACTTCAGCTTGGTTTTGGAGGCTTAGGCTGAAGCAGTTATTTGGAGGGATGAATTTTGATGTGTGTAACTGTTTTAGGAACTTATATAGCTATTCTGATGAACACGTGGGGGAATTCGGGGGCTGTGATTGGATGGTCTCTTTCGATCATCAAAGCATAATGCTACGGAAGTCGGCCATTTTTCTCAATATCGAAAAGCATATTGTCAATAACAAAGACGCATGGTTCCGGTTTACCCACCTGTACCACACGATGTTTCACTGATCGACAACAGCATACACTGACAACTTGAAATTCTTCCCGGGAATGTTTTTCAGCTTTACAAATGTCGATAGCATACCCTTTTCTGCTAACTTCCCGATGAAACAGGCCTAAACCTATTATTTTATGTCCCTAAACACTACAAAATGCCCAAAGTCAAAAGATGTAGTACAAACAGGGGAGTAAAACGAAACAGCCGTTTTTGTGTGCCTGTGAGCTTAGTTCACAGTTGCTGACTGACACACATTTTCGCATTCGGCTTTTCTTATCTCGTAACTCCACACTAAATACCCCACTTCCCCTCTGAAGTATTGATGTACAACCCATGGCACTAACATTCATGTAGTCGTTTATAACTGAGGTTGAAAAATTCGCTTCATGACGAGACAAGTCTAAATGCCATTCACCCAAACTGGAAACGTCGCTGCCGTCTGCTCGCTTTGTACGGATTAGCTGTTCTCTTTTCCTCCCCTTGTTGCATCCTAGTTCTTCAGTTGTTTCTAGTTTTCCGTTGATGTTGTGTTTTGGTCTTCTTCAAAAGTAGTCTTGTTCAAAATTAAACAAGTCGCGTAAGGCGAAAATACAACATTTAGTCAAGTAGCTGTCGAACTCACAGAATGAAACGGAACGCAATGCAATTTTTCAGCAAGACCGTATACTCGTAGCATCGTCAGTCCACCGCTCATGGCAAAGGCAGTGAAATTGACAAGAAGAGCGGTTTAGTAGTTGCGCTGAGAAGGTTAGCACGCTTTTCTGTACCTCTCTTCGTTTTAACTTCCTGAGCGTGTTTTTAATCCGAACATATCATATCTATATGTTTTTGGAATCAGGAACCGACAAGGAATAAGATGAAAGTGTTTTTAAATTGATTTCGACAATTTAATTTTGATAATAATTTTTATATTTTTAATTTTCAGAGCTTGTTTTTAATCTAAATATAACATATTTATATGTTTTTGGAATCAGAAAATGATGGAGAATAAGATGATCGTAAATTTGAATCGTTTTATAAAAAATTTTTTTTTTTACAATTTTCCGATTTTTAATAACCAAAGTCATTAATTAATTTTTAAGCCACCAAGTTGAAATGCAATACCGAAGTCTGGGCTTCGTCGAAGACTACTTGACGAAAATTTCAACCAATTTGGTTGAAAAATGAGAGCGGGACAGTGCCGCCTCAACTTTCACGAAAAACCGGATATGACGTCATCAAAGACATTTATAAAAAAAACGAAAAAAAACGTTCGGGGATATCAATCCCAGGAACTCTAATGGAAAATTTCATAAAGATCGGTCCAGTAGTTTGGTCTGAATCGCTCTACACAAACGCACGCACGCACACACACATACACCACGACCCTCGTTTCGATTCCCCCTCTATGTTAAAACATTTAGTCAAAACTTGACTAAATGTAAAAAAACTCAAACTTCTTTTTGTTGTATACGAATGAACTAATAAAAAGCTGTTTAACAGCTGTGTTGTCAAATCAAGTTTTTTTCCAAAGTCAGTGTGGCGCCTGCGCAAAACTAATGCGCATAAGAAACGGCGTCTGCTATCAAAACCTGAGATCAACGCATCGACGCAAAAACTGTCATTTTGTAAGTTTGGAACAACAAATAAAGGTCAGAACAGCTATGTAATCGCTATTGCGTTTTCAGCGTAGCAATAGGGTCCGATATTTAGACTCGAACAAGTATAATGCGACTCGTCGGCTGTTAACAAAGGGTTGACAGAACAGGTGCTATAATTATTTTGAACATGGAGAGAGATGGGATGAGGTAAAGGGACAGACCGCTTTATCAATATTATTTGTGACAGTCTTACTCTTAGTTAAGATGAAGTGACAGTTGTATGGTGTTTTGCAGAACTGATAATGGTGAAACGCTGGTCAACCTGCTTTTTGACAGTAGCCACCTGACTACAAGGCTCAACAACTACCTCATACAGGTGATAAGAAGGATTGCATTGGGCAGACACTATTTGTGAAATAGTATCAATGTCTGCTTGTTTTGGCGCAACTGTTTTGTTTCTTTTTTTTGTTTTTTTGTTTTGTTACAGTGATACTACTAGTAGCAGGCATGGGAATTGTCCGCCGAGAGGCAAATTTCCACCGAATTTTTTTTTGTTCCACCGAAAACGCCAAAGTGTCTGCCGAAAAAATAAATGGGGGAGGCAAAAATGGTTCTAAAAACTGAATTTAATGGCAAACTTGGAGTTTAGATGACACCAAATTGCACCATTTGGGTTCTTTGGAGAAAACAAAATCCGGGGGGACATGCCCCTGAACCCCCCTAGCAGGGCTAGGCGCTTCGCGCCATCGACTTTGCCATTACTTACAAATTTTCAGCCTTTTTTACTTTTTTCAATTCCCATGCCTGTAGTAGTAGTACTAATAGTTATTCAGATGTTAATAATAGTAACATGAACTAGACATTGTGCTAGGTGTTTTGCAGAACACTTTTGCTTAAAAAGTAATAGAATATGTTTCCGAGAAGCTGATATCGTGGCCACAACTCTGCACACAAATTATTGCACCCATTTTCGTATCCCAACTAAAACATTCATTCCCATACTATTTTATTCAAACTTATATGCCATTAAAGGCCCTTTACTGGGCTATCTGGCACACTTTTCGGATCAAAGATTTCTGCTGTAGGTGTCATGTGACCACCGCCGAAGTAAGGGTACCCCCAAAATCGACCTGACAAACACGTCAGGTACCAATTAAAAAACTTAAAAACTTCAGAACAGGCCCAACTTGGCAACTTTTACATACGAGGGGAAAGCCAAATCAATTATCTATCCAGGGACGGGGATGTAGCTTAGTCGGTAGCGCGCTGGATTTGTATCCAGTTGGCCGCTGTCAGCGTGAGTTCGTCCCCACGTTCGGCGAGAGATTTATTTCTCAGAGTCAACTTTGTGTGCAGACTCACCTCGGTGTCCAAACACCCCCGTGTGTACACGCAAGCACAAGACCAAGTGCGCACGAAAAAGATCCTGTAATCCATGTCAGAGTTCGGTGGGTTATAGAAACATGAAAATACCCAGCATGCTTCCTCCGAAAGCGGCGTATGGCTGCCTAAATGGCAGGGTAAAAACGGTCATACACGTAAAATTCCACTCGTGCAAACCACGAGTGCACGTGGGAGTTTCAGCCCACGAACGCAGAAGAAGAAGACTTATCTATCCACAACAGGTTGTTTTGTTTTGCTATCTTGCGTATCTCTTGTGTTATGTCATTTCTATTGATGCAGGTGAGGAGCACATGAGCAGTAGAAAACAAGGTTTTTGTATCCATTTTGAGGGTACCATGACAAAAAGCGCTGTATTTCAGCAATGCCTTAAAATGCCTCATATAATGTAAGTGATGCACTACAGTCATTTTCTAAACTTTTTCCAGGCGCAGATTTTTGAGAACCTGAGCGACAAGAGAGCGCAGAAGGATGTCCAAGCTGCTATTTCCTCTGGTATGGAGAAGTGCATGGAAAACTTTCACGTTGTGCAAGTGTTTCACTTGAAGGAGCAAGACTTCACTGCCCTGGCTGTGGATGTCCGGCTGTGTCAAAACAGTCAGAAGCTGATGGCATTCTTGCAAGCCTACAGCGGCTTGTTCTGGTGGGTTTCCTGTTTCTAACCCTTTTTTTTTTTTAGATTTAAATTCTCTTCATAGGCATAAATTAAGTTGATTTGGGGAACATTAAAAGGTTAGTTTTGTCTTGAATATTTTGGAAAGAGATGAATTGCAGTGAAAATGAGACAGTTTGATGTATTTTGGAAAGAGATGAATTGCAGTGAAAATGAGACAGTTTGATGTATTTTATGTGGGGGATGCCATGCAAAGTGATAACACAATCTTCACTGTTGTTCTTTGTTGTGTTTTTGTGTGTGCTGACCAGCTAAGTTTATCACTTTAACTATGAAGGGGGACTAGCCACAACCGGGAAAACAGTGAGTATGTGGGTTTGTTAAGCAAGTTGATGATTATCTCATACTTTCCGTCAAGGTGTATCAGACCTGGGAACCCATACGATTTCGCCGTATTTTGTACGCATGATTGTCTAGAATACGAGAAGTACGGTTTGTGGGAAAAAATACGACGAGAAAAATTCATCCTAGACTACTTTTCTTCACAAGCGCATCTCAAAGCCAATCCACTATGTTGACACATGATTACAGTTTTTGCCAGTAAACATTGAAAGAAGCATTTGTTTAAAACGTTTTGATAAATGTAATTAATATAGCGACGGACGCATGTGAAACATGTTTGAATCATGGATGTTCAAATGCTGTTTTGAGTACGCTTATTTTTCTGCAAATACACCAAGTTTGCTTGAGAATACTCCAAGTGCAAAAACAGGGGTTCCCAGGTCTGGTGTATCATGTTTAGAGATTAGATTCTCCTCAGGGTATCTTAATACACACTTCATTTATTGTGAAGCAGTAAACAATACCTTAGTCATCTGAAAATCATTGCCTGTCTTTGCTTAAGTCAAGGGTTATAGACTTAGAAAGACAATGAAAATGTGGACATTTTGTTCTGATTTTTGACTCACATGCGAAGCAAAAGTGAGTCTATGTACTCACCCGAGTCGTCCGTCCGTCCGTCCCCCCCGTCCGACGTCCGGAAAACTTTAACGTTGGATATTTCTTGGACACTATTCAGTCTATCAGTACCAAATTTGGCAAGATGGTGTATGATGACAAGGCCCCAAAAAACATACATAGCATCTTGACCTTGCTTCAAGGTCAAGGTCGCAGGGGCCATAAATGTTGTCTAAAAAACAGCTACATAGCTGCCAACCCTCCCGAATTTTTCGGGAATCTCCCGATTTTTTAAATCCGTCACGAAATCCCGAAATGTGTTCGATTTTCCCGAAAATCGAAATTTCTAAAATACTTTGTGTAAGCAGCCTCTCTTTGGAGGAACAAACCGGTGAAAAGATGCTCTGGTTAACCGAGACCAGCCACGTTGGTGTGCGCATGTGCAGAAAATAAGTTGTGCCTCGATCTTAAATGAATGTCAATTTTGATCATAATATACCATAAAAAAAAGCAATTTTGGCACCTTCATTTACAAAAAATCTTCAGCTTCAGGGGGCGTTGCCCCCTGACCCCCACCAGGGGCTTTGCCCTGGGATCCCACCGGGGCCTACTGCGGCCCCCGGGCCCCCACAGGAATTTCATTGTCAGAAAGTTGGCAGCTATGCAGCTATTTTTCACATTTTTCCCATTTTCTCTGAAGTTTTTGAGATTCAATACCTCACCTATATATGATATATAGGGCAATGTAAGCCCCATCTTTTGATACCAGTTTGGTTTACCTTGCTTCAAGGTCAAGGTCACAGGAGCTCTTCAAAGTTGGATTGTATACATATTTTGAAGTGACCTTGACCCTGAACTATGGAAGATAACTGTTTCAAACTTAAAAATTATGTGGGGCACATGTTATGCTTTCATCATGAGACACATTTGGTCACATATGATCAAGGTCAAGGTCACTTTGACCCTTATGAAATGTGACCAAAATAAGGTAGTGAACCACTAAAAGTGACCATATCTCATGGTAGAAAGAGCCAATAAGCACCATTGTACTTCCTATGTCTTGAATTAACAGCTTTGTGTTGCATGACCTTGGATGACCTTGACCTTGGGTCAAGGTCACATGTATTTTGGTAGGAAAAATGTGTAAAGCAGTTCTTAGTGTATGATGTCATTGCTAGGTTTAGTTATTTGACCTTGACCCTGAAGGTCAAGGTCATGTAAAGGTCAAGCATGTGAGTCGTATGGGCTTTGCCCTTCTTGTTATTGACTCACATGCGAAGCAAAAGTGAGTCTATGTACTCACCCGAGTCGTCCGTCCGTCCGTCCCCCCCGTCCGACGTCCGGAAAACTTTAACGTTGGATATTTCTTGGACACTATTCAGTCTATCAGTACCAAATTTGGCAAGATGGTGTATGATGACAAGGCCCCAAAAAACATACATAGCATCTTGACCTTGCTTCAAGGTCAAGGTCGCAGGGGCCATAAATGTTGTCTAAAAAACAGCTATTTTTCACATTTTTCCCATTTTCTCTGAAGTTTTTGAGATTCAATACCTCACCTATATATGATATATAGGGCAATGTAAGCCCCATCTTTTGATACCAGTTTGGTTTACCTTGCTTCAAGGTCAAGGTCACAGGAGCTCTTCAAAGTTGGATTGTATACATATTTTGAAGTGACCTTGACCCTGAACTATGGAAGATAACTGTTTCAAACTTAAAAATTATGTGGGGCACATGTTATGCTTTCATCATGAGACACATTTGGTCACATATGATCAAGGTCAAGGTCACTTTGACCCTTATGAAATGTGACCAAAATAAGGTAGTGAACCACTAAAAGTGACCATATCTCATGGTAGAAAGAGCCAATAAGCACCATTGTACTTCCTATGTCTTGAATTAACAGCTTTGTGTTGCATGACCTTGGATGACCTTGACCTTGGGTCAAGGTCACATGTATTTTGGTAGGAAAAATGTGTAAAGCAGTTCTTAGTGTATGATGTCATTGCTAGGTTTAGTTATTTGACCTTGACCCTGAAGGTCAAGGTCATGTAAAGGTCAAGCATGTGAGTCGTATGGGCTTTGCCCTTCTTGTTAAACTTTAAAACCATTTCCTTCTCCTTTGTGACCATTTTTCATTTTATCTCTCAAAGTGTGAAATCCAACTTATTCTCTTGCATTTTTCCCCAGGTGGAAAAAAGACACGGAGGTGGCAACCCTTCCCCTCAGTCCCGGAGACCATCGTGTGGCCACCGCCGCAGAGGCCTTGACCTTGCAGGTGTGGTTGACCAAGGTCAACCCGGTCACGGAAGTTACCATCTTTCCCCACGATGATTTTGTCCTGGACAGGGCCAAGCTGGACGACTGCTCTGACTACCTGACCCTCATCCAGAGCCTTAAAGACAGCACTCAGATGGCCATGGCAGCACAGGAGTGCCAGGAAGCAGCAGCAGGGGGTAACGCGCTACGCACTGTAGTGCCCTTGCTGGCCTTCAAGCCGGTCGACTTTGTGGTGGTCAACTTCCAGCAGTACTTCAGGAAGGTCTGCCACGAGTTTTTCCGCGTGCGAGGCTTGATGAGGTTCCTGGCCCTCATGCCTCTGTGCAACTTGTACTGCAGCAGTTATGAGTCCATCTCGACGCTGATCGGACCCGAGTATGGCAGGAAGGACGGCTACTCCCTGTCAGTGTGCAGCGCCTTCTGTCCGCTGTTGCAGCCCACCACCCTGGTGCTGTTGGAGATTGCTGCTCACCCGTCTGTTGTTCAGAATGTTTTGGGTAAGTGAGGGGGGTTTATGTGTGTGGGTGACTGTCTGTCTGTCTATCTGTTGTCTAAGCTGACCCGGGTGGGATTGGGTGTTTTTAGAGAAAAAAATTCTGTGTAAAAGGTGTCTGAAAAATGTGTTGTTAATATTATAGAAGAATAATTAAGTTTTGTCCTGCTTTGCAATCCTACCTTTTAAAAGACATGCAAATGGTACAGAAAGTTCAGTGAAACCCCTCTTTTTAAAGGCATACTAACGCACTCCCGTGTTTACAAAGTGTAGTTTGCCCACAATCGATGTCAAACGCACCATAAGACCATATAATGACGATATGTCACCATGCGCGGACCATAATACATGCATTACAGCTTGTTCTAGCCTCTGAAAAAGTGAGGATGTCAACAAAGCCGCGGTGTTAGCTCCCTTGCATCAACGTTACATGTGTTGCCAAATCTATAAATAGGACCATCTAGATCAAAATAAAAATTCAAATATCTCAACATTTAAGGGCTCCTAGACCACAATATTTTGCAGGGAACTTAATTTAGTCTGTCTCCAGCTCTGGGTAAAGCAATTAGCGTGTATATTCATCAGCTTTCTATGCCTTTAAGACCTTGATTTTTCAAATGTTATGTTCATAACATAAGTACACCTCCAATTTGAGATTTCATTTTTTTTTAAGAACTTGATCTTCTCAGGTTTGTAGAAGTATTAAAATAGGGTTCGACTGTATACATTAGTCATCCATTTAAACATTTATGTACTTCAATGTTCTGAAGTACACAATTCATTTTTTAATTTTTTTCCCTTCAGATTCCAGTCTGGTGATTTCAGACACCCAGAACATGCCTGCAACGCAAAAGAAGAAAAGAGGTCGCCCAAAGTCGAAGAAGGGCCAAGGACAGAATCTCAAGTGAATGAGCAGGAAATACATGAGCTTTGCTTGTATTTTTCTGTTCTAGTGTTGAGGGTATAAACTGCTGCTATTTCTTTTTTTAGCAGGAGCAGTGGTATGGCAGTCAATACTTGGTTGTCTTCACCTTCTTATTACCATGAAGACTGAGAAGCAGTAGTTAGATTTACACAGCTGGACAGCCCATGTATTTTCTTTCAGTACATCTGTCTTGTGCTATTTTCAGAATGTACACGTGATAAACATTAGCAACACAAACACCAGCTCTCTGATTGCTTCAAAACACAGATACAGCATAGGTAGACCAACAATCAAAGGGAGGTAAGCGCTGAGAATACTAAATAACGGTGTGCAGGAGTTTGTGCAGTCCATGGACCTTTTAGAGTAGAACGAACTAAAAACTAGAACAAGTGATTCAAAGCAAAGGGCAGTTGAGGAATGTGAATACTGTGCATCTTTTTTTGACAGTGTTAGAACTTGCTAGTGCTAGTTTTGCCCTAACTGGAGGAGTTGGGAACAGCAAGCAAAAAACCTTTTTATATTTTGGGGGGTTCTTATTTACACATGTTGCTCGTTTCAGAACAGATATCTAGACATGTGTGACCAAAAAAATAAGGGTCACTATAATAAACTTTGCCGGCAGCCTTTTGTGTCGGACTTTGGCTGAATGAAAACATTTAATGTATCAGATTTATTTTTACTGAGTGTGTAGTCACAAAAATGGCAGCCTATTGTACAGGGTGACCCAAAAAAAAGAGTACCCAAACAAAACGTCACGGTCATAAATTGAACAAAAATAAAGCAATCTTCGTAAAATGTATTTACACACACAAGTAGCCTCTGCATGATTTGCACAGAAAATTTTAGCGTTCTAGCTTGTCTTTCAGGAAAGTTATGCTCATTCTACAGAACATGCTCCTTCTTCTTCTTCTGCGTTCGTGGGCTGAAACTCCCACGTACACTCGTGTTTTTTGCACGAGTGGAATTTTACATGTATGACCGTTTTTTACCCCGCCATTTAGGCAGCCATACGCCGTTTTCGGAGGAAGCATGCTGGGTATTTTCGTGTTTCTATAACCCACCGAACTCTGACATGGACTACAGGATCTTTTTCGTGCGTACTAGGTCTTGTGCTTGCGTGTACACACGGGGGGTGTTCGGACACCGAGGAGAGTTTGCACACAAAGTTGACTCTGAGAAATAAATCTCTCGCCGAACGTGGGGACGAACTCACGCTGACAGCGGCCAACTGGATACAAATCCAGCGCTCTACCGACTGAGCTACATCCCCGCCCGAACATGCTCCAAATGGCCTCCGCGCCGCTGCAGGCAAACTTGAACTCGCCGCGCAAAGTTATCAATCACCCGCACACACTCCTGTTGCGAGATTCCACGAATGGTTTTTGTGATGGCTCTCTTGAGTTCTGTGATTGTCTGTGGGTTGTTCCTGTAGACGTTGTCTTTCAGGAACCCCCAAAGATAGAAATCTGGGGGATTTAAATCCGGGGGAGGCCATTTGGAGCATGTTCTGTAGAATGAGCATAACTTTTCTGAAAGACAAGCTAGAACACTAAATTTTTCTGTGCAAATCATGCAGAGGCTACTTGTGTGTGTAAATAAATTTTATGAAGATTGCTTTATTGTTGTTCAATTTATGACATTTTGTTTGGGTACTCTTTTTTTGGGGGTCACCCTGTAAATCGAATACAGTAATTTTTTCTCATTCAAAAACATACAAAAAGCAATAGCAGCTATGGGAAATAGGCCTTTTTGGGGCTGATTTCAGAACACAGGCTTAGTGGCATGAACTGATAGTTTAGCAGCAGTAGACAATTCTTGTAAACCTTCAGTTTTTAACGGAAGCGTCTGCTTGTTACAGAACGGAATGAAAGTGTGCTGGCCATTTGGGGGAATGCCATCATAAATTACACATTCTTAGCTTTCATTGTTGCATCATTGCTAAGCATTCATTTTGCCCCTAAGCCTGTAGCGCTTTCAGAACATGACAGCCTCTTTTCTGATTCATGATGATGTCATCCCTTTGAAGGAAAAACATCTTTTGCTATAAGTTCACATTGAACTGTCTTTAATTTGCTTGGAACTGGAAGACACCAGTGTGAAGTGTCAGAATTTAAAGCTACAGTACTTGTGTAAACGATTGTGTTCATCACTGCAGATCTGTCCAGGCTTTTACAGCGGATTCTTTCTTTCTTTTTTTATTTGGTGTTTAACGTCGTTTCCAACCACGAACCTAGAGTTCCCAAGTGGAAAGAATACACGGAGGTGGTAACCCTTCCCCTCAGTCTCAGAGACCTATCGTGTGGCCACCGCCTTTTTTTGCTACCTTAATAAAAAAAAAATATATATATATACAGAAATTACAATTAAAATAATTGTTAAACAATTAAAAACTGTAATTGTTACTGACCTACCGACCCTAATTTTTTTTGGGCCTAGTTTTTAGAAATTTTGTTTTCTGTTGTTGGCCTAGTTAATTTCACAGGGTGACTAGTCTCATAAATGTATTCAACATAAAAAAATCCCACTGCACAGAATTTTGCCACACTATTTCTTTTTTTTAATTTTTTTCAAGGGAAAGTACTCCCACACCCCAATGAAAACCTGTGAGGGTGATTGTGTACATGGGAAGGATGAATAGTACAGTACTCTGTGAAAAATGTTATAGTCTGGCGCCTCATGTCTATACCGGCACGGTGGCCTAGTGGTAAGGCGTCCGCCCCGTGATCGGGAGGTCGTGGGTTCGAAACCCGGCCGGGTCATACCTAAGACTTTAAAATTGGCAATCTAGTGGCTGCTCCGCCTGGCGTCTGGCATTATGGGGTTAGTGCTAGGACTGGTTGGTCCGGTGTCAGAATAATGTGACTGGGTAAGACATGAAGCCTGTGCTGCGACTTCTGTCTTGTGTGTGGCGCACGTTATATGTCAAAGCAGCACCGCCCTGATATGGCCCTTCGTGGTCGGCTGGGCGTGAAGCAAACAAACAAACAAACAAAGCCTCATGTCTTTATACCCTGTGTACTTACAACCTTTGTTCTACTTAACTAGTTTTTTTCTGTGTTGTTGTGTAGATTTGTATAGATATTAACGTTATTGTTGTTGAGATTGGTTTTGCAATTGCACATGTTGTTTACATGGTTACATTGCGTTTGTTTGCTTCTGCGAATGTTACTCTCCTTTAACTTGATTGTTGTTGTTTTTTAAAAATGTTTTTTCTCTTTTCAATTCTGGTTTATTAGAGTTGGTGTTGCAGCTAGGGTCTTGAATATTTTTCTCTCCGTTTTTGAGATGTATTTCATTTTATTTCATTTCATACTATATCAGCTTAACCCCTTCACTGCCACAGTATAACAGCATTTTGGTATTGCTGTGTGCCAGGGCAAAATTTCGCTTTCTTCGGTATGTTCACTAATCTGTTCACTGCTCGATCATTTATTGAGATATCTCTTAGATCTTTGGCATGTGTTTTGCTTATACCCTTGGCTATTATGTGATGACATGATCATTGGACTTTGTTTGTGATTGTTATAGTAAAAATTGATATGATGACCATTTTTGTCAAAAATTACAGTTTCCGGACTTACACACACATTGCAGCACGTAAAACCACACAAAACACTGCTAAAACTGGTGTCAAACATCAGGTACATTACAGCCCATAAAAGTATTCTTCTGTGTGGTAATCCATAAATCACTTCTTGTAGAGCTTCCAGAACACTGTATCACTTGAAAACAGGTCTACGAGTTGAGGTCTGACTTTCGGCCGCCAGTTTGAGTCCTATAGATCGGTTGTACACTTCTAACAAAGTTTTCACCACGTGGTACTAATTTATCCAAACGGTCAATGGGAAAGAACTGTGTTTAGAACCCCTACAAGTACTTGGACAGTGGTTACCTCCCATTTAGTTTTCAGAAATGTCCTGAAATGTTGCTGATCCAAATCCCCCGTACTAGCTACGGTTATGGGCGTACGACAAACCGAAAATGACCACGTAATTAGTACGGGGTGGGCAGTGAAGGGGTTAATAGGCATATTTTGTTCACATATAAAAGTCATTCTCCACAGGATATACTCCTCTCAACGCGATCACTGGTAGAAGTGTTACTGTCTCATGTTTTCATTTTTGTGGACTTGCACTGGTATTTATTTTGAATGTCATTGTGTATATTATGTACTTACTCTCCATATCATGTCATGTTGTGCTGTCTTCCTTTTACTCATTTAATGTACTTAAACTGGCAAACACTCTTCACATAATTAGTAGTTATATAAAAGTCATACACCACATTATGTACAAACTCTTCACATAATCAGTAATAAATATTCTTCTTCCTCTGCGTTCCCGTTGCCATGCTAGTATTATTGCTACACTGTCAGGTTCGTTGACGTGACAAAGTTTGCAGTTCGCCGCAGGGACTCCGCTGGGCCCCACAGTTTCTCCTGTAGGTCGACCATCTCTGGCCAGAATTCTTTTCTCAGGCCAGCAAAAGTTGGGCATGTCTGGAGAACATGTTCATCTCCAGATGGCATTGGAGTCTTCTGTTTACCATGCGTTCCATGGTCTTTCCAAAGCAGCTGAGGGGGCTGATATTGGTTGGGACGAGAAAGAATTTACCCGATACTCCCCAGCATGTCGTAAGAGGCGACTAATGGATTTTGTTTCTTCTTTTACCCTTGTTAAGTGTTTCTTGTATAGAATATAGTCAATGTTTGTAAAGATGTTAGTCAAGCAGTATGTAAGAAATGTTAAGTCCTTTGTACTGGAAACTTGCATTCTCCCAGTAAGGTAATACATTGCAAATTTTTGATTAAATTACATATTATTACCCAACTCACATATAGCAATTAACTCTAGTTCAGTGCTGGTAACGCTGTACGCGTTCCCCTTGGTAACAAGGGAGACCACCCTAAAAAAGAGTGATCCATCCCATAATATCAGACCGATGTCCGGTCCAACATCCGTATGCGTGCGCATACGCCGCCATTTGTATCATTCTCTCTCAGCGGTTCAACTGGGAAGGACGCTCCTGATGTACGCTCCTGCTGTCTTCAGCATTTTGTCATAGTCTTTGGCTTTGGCATCTCCCCTTGGTCGTCGCCTAGCTGTTCACCTTTACCTACTTGTGTGGTGAGATCTTTCCGTTTTGTTATAACTTTAGCGACGTTTTCGTCGCTCGTTTTGTACTTGTGAAATTTTTCTGAAATTGTTTTTCTTTGAAATTTTTCGTGAGTTCTTTCGCTATGGCGGAGGCTGCGCTTGTTGATAGCGTGAATAGGAAGCCGAGTTCGAGGCAGGTGCCTGACGATTCGCCTCCTAAACGTAGCTCGAGGAGAGAGAAGGGCGCAGGAAAATCCGCGTCTGTTTCTTCTGATTCAACTTCTGTTAAATCTCCCGTGTTAGCAGACGTCAGTTTAACTTCCGGTCAGGCTTGTTTACGTTCTGGCAAGAGTGGCGGTTCGCGCAAAAGAACTTCTTCTTCTGCTTCTGCTTCTGCTTCAACTTCAGATGGCTGCCCTGGGTTAGCGCCAGCTGAAGTTGCGTCTTTATTGTTGACTTTGAGCGCTCAAGTTTCGACACTTGCGTCGGAATTATCTTCCACTAGGGAGGAATTACGTGCGCTTCCGTCGGGTGTTTCTGATGTTCTCTCCTTAGCACAGGCACGGCAGTCTCCTGCAGTTCCGGCTTCGACTTCCGCTTTGCCTTCGGCGACTGTGACTCGGGCGGATGTCCATGCTTCGCAGGACGGGAGTACCAAGTTGGTGTCTCTCCTTTATGGGACACCGGTTCAAGGTATGTCTACACCGCTTGCCGGTGTGCGAGCTCAGGGGGCTCTCTCTGGCGTTGGTAGTCGTGAGACTTCCCACGAGCAGCGAAAGGACGAACGCCTCCGTACGTCTCTTTATGAGAATATCGGGGACCGTTTTAGTCCTCTTCCGCCCGGGGGGCAGGAAGTGGTCGGTTCTGCCGACGATAAACTGTCTGATGTTCTGCCTCCTGGCTCCGAGCTTGATCTCGAGTCGGAGTGTAGGGCGGAAGACGGGGATGCCTCAGTGGTAGAGGATTCCCAACTGAATTTGCCCGTGAAGCTGTCAGCCGCAGTGGCGCTGGCGGCGGAAACGGCGTTCAGATACTTTCCGGAAGGGGTGGTGAAGGACAAGGTTCAGCTTCACCCACCTCGTTCTGCTTTTGACGATTTCCGGAGTGCTCAGGAGCAACGGCCTCGCTACCGCTTCCGGGAATCGTCAACTATTGCCTATGAAATGGCTAACGTCTTGTGTGGTAAACGCAAACCGGCGGTGCCGTTGTTGGTTCAGCACGGCGAGGCCCCGGAAGACGTTGTCTCTTGGCTGGCTCAGCCTGGGGCTCGGGCTGCTTCCGGTGTTCCGAAGTTCAAGCTCACCCCTTATCCTGTGAATCTGATTGACTCTTTTGCTCTGCCGTCAGGGGCACTTCCGGTGACGCCGGAACTTGCTGCTTTGAGAGAGGACGGGTACAATAGGGATAGAGTTGTCCCATGTACTGACGGTTCTCTCACAGCTGTGGAGGAAGTTGGAAGGTCTTTGCTGGAGCTCACGTCCGTGTCGGAGTCTCTGCAAAGGTCTTTATCCAGATCGATTGCCACATCTCTTGATCCTTTTGAATTTCGGTTTGATGCGTCGCCGACAGATGTTTCAACACTGCTGGCTACTCTGGGCAAGGTGACTAGAGAACAGGTTACTTTGTCTGCCCGGCTGTATACTCACGCGGTGCTTTCAAGGAGATCAGCCTTCTTGACGGGGTCCAGATTTCGGGACACCGCGACTGTGGAGAGGCTGAAGGTCTCCCCTTTTGCTGAGGGGTCTCTCTTAGGGCAGGCGTCTTTCGATGCACTCCAGAAAGAGACGCAGGACGCGCGGGATGTAGCGATCGCGCGTTTGGCTTCACAGGGCTTCCAGAAGCCTCAGGGCAAGTCTCAGACTCAGGCGTTTTCTTCTGCTAAGCCTCAGACGTCTTCGTCAGGTGGTGGGAAGGCCCAGAAGCAGTCATTCTCCTCCAGGGGTAGGGGGCGTGGAGCTCCTTACCCTAAGAGGGGTCAGTCTTTCGGGGGTTCCAGGGGGTCGGGGCGTAAGCCTCACCCCCAATGAAACTTCCCCGAACAACACATCCCGGTGGCCCCCGCACTAGTTGTAGCGGGCGGCCCGTCCAGGGCCCTTTCTTCCTGGCTGCAACTGGTGGCCAGCAAGTGGGTCACGGGGATAGTGTGTTCGGGGTTCCGGCTTCTCTGGTCAGGGCAGAAGGCTCCCCTGGTCAGGATAATCCCGCCCTGCAGGGCGCCAAAGGATTTGGTGGCACGGAACGCGGTCCAGGAGGAGGTCTCGGCTCTGCTGCTCAAGGGAGCTATAGAGGAGGTCTTGGACGCGCGGTCCCCGGGGTTTTACGGCAGACTTTTTGTAGTGCCGAAAGCCTCGGGGGCGTGGAGGCCGGTGTTAGATCTTTCTCCTTTGAACAAGTTTCTGAGAGTAATCAAGTTTACCATGGAAACTCCAACTTCGGTTCGGGAGGCCTTACGGCCGGGAGATTGGGCAACGTCGATCGATCTTACAGACGCTTACTTTCACGTCCTCATACATGTCGCGGACAGGAAGTGGCTTCGCTTCCCTTGGGGCGGCAAAGCTTACCAGTTCAGGGCTCTGCCGTTCGGCCTGTCTTTAGCTCCGTGGATTTTCACGATTGTGGTCAGGCAGCTTTGCGCTCTTGTGAGACAGGAAGGCATCCGTCTCAGAGCATACCTGGACGATTGGTTAATCCTTCACCAGAACAGGGGGCTTTGCGAGGCTCATACGCACAGGGTGCTGAGCCGGGCGGCACAGCTGGGTTTCTCTGTCAACCTGACAAAATCCGAGTTGGAACCATCCCAGACGTTTACTTACCTGGGCATGGAATTCGACACGCTTCGGTGGTCTGTCCGTCCGTCTCAAAGGCGGATCGACAAGCTTCAGGGTCTGATTCGGTCTCTCTACGGAGAGAATCACGCCAGTGCAAGGGTTCTGACTTCGGTTCTGGGTCAGATGGAATCCATGGCTTCCCTCATTCCGTTGGGCAGGGTTCACAAGAGGCCTTTTCAGGCCTCCCTGCAGTCAAGGTGGGATCAGACATCCCAGGACTGGAGTGCTCCGATCGCACTGGGAACTTGGTTTCAGCAGACCACAGGTGTTTGGCTTCTTCCGGATTTGTTCCGGGGTGTTCCCATTGTTCGTCCACCGCCGGAGAGAGAGTTGTTTACGGACGCATCTCTGACGGGGTGGGGTGCTCATCTGGACGAGCACATGGTTTCGGGAGTTTGGGATTGCTCTCAGGCCTCCCTACATATCAATGTACTGGAGTTGGAGGCCGTTTCCCTGGCGCTTCTAGCGTTCAAGCCTTTCCTGGAGGGCAGTCATGTACGTCTTCACACCGACAACATGTCTGTGGCGTCGTATGTGAACAAGCAAGGGGGGACTCGGTCTCACAGTCTTTCCGACATTGCATGTCGCATTCTCAAGTGGTGTCACGCCCAGCACATTCTGTTGTCAGCAGTGTACTTGAAGGGCAGTCTGAACGTCCTTGCAGACACTTTGAGCAGAGGGGACAGGATTGTTCATTCAGAGTGGACTCTCACACACCAGTCTTTGCAGCGGCTTTGGTCGCAGATCGACAAGCCCAAGATAGATCTCTTTGCGACGAGGTTTTCGGCGAGACTGCCTCTCTTTGTGTCCCCCTTCCCGGATCCTCTGGCCTGGAAGGTGAATGCTCTGGAAGTGGATTGGTCAGATCTTCCGGCGTATGCCTTCCCTCCGTTCTGCCTCTTAGGCAAAGTCCTCAGGAAAGTGGACTTGGAGAAACCAGCGCTGGTTCTGGTCGCTCCTCTGTGGCCAAGCCAGCACTGGTTTCCCGACCTACTGCGTCTAGCAGTTCGGCCCCCAATCCCTCTCGCCCTGAAAAGAGGAGATCTCGTGCAGCCTCGGTCAGGCGTTCAGCACGAGAACCCACAGATCCTGGCCCTTCACGCGTGGATTCTGTCCGAAGCGCTTTGCGTAGGGCAGGGGCCTCTTCCCCTACTCTGAGATTCGTTGGACATGCGCATAGAAAATCGACTTCTTCGGTTTACTCATCGCACTGGGCCTCTTGGTCTAGGTGGTGCGCGCTTAACGGGGTTAAACCTCTTTCTCCTAGGTCTATTCATGTAGCCAACCATCTGTCTTGGTTGGCTGATCAGGGGGCTTCTCCCTCTTCTATTAGGGTCCGGAGGTCGGCGATCTCTTCGACCCTCGCGCAGTTAGGCCACAAAATTTCGCTCGGAGGGGTTATCGCTAGTGTTATTAAGGGGGCTGCCCTTTTAGCAGCTCGTTCAAAATCGCTTCTCCCTGCATGGGATTTGTTCCTGGTCTTACGTTTCTTAGCCTCGGATGAGTTCGAGCCTCTTTTGTCAGCCACTTTGGCCGATTTGACGCGTAAGACTGTGTTTTTAACGCTTCTCTCTACTTCTAGGAGAGGTAGTGAGGTGCATTCTTTGTCGGGTTTAGACAAGGACATTGCGTTCGAGAAGGATGGTTCCATTTCTCTCAAATTTGTTCCCGGCTTTCTCGCGAAAAACCAGATACCTGGCCAGCTTTCTCCAATCTTGCGCATTCCACCCTTGAGCAAGATTTTGGCTCCTGGAGATCCCGATATTGCAAATTGTCCTGTGAGAGCTCTCCGATGTTACCTGTCTCGAACTCGGCCTGTTAGGTCAGAAAGTCAAAAGCTTCTTTTCATATCTTTAAACACGGCTAGGTGTAAGGATATAGCGAAGGTGACTCTGGCCAAATGGATCTCCACTCTGATCAAACGAGCATATGCCTGGTGGCTAGTGCAGTCGGGTGATGCTAGGGCAGTGTTGCCTCTCACCGGGGCTAGAACCCATGAGGCGAGAGCCTGGGCATCCTCAGTGGCAGTTCTTCGGTCCGGCAAGCTAGCCGAGGTACTGGAAGCTGCGTATTGGCGCTCTGAGGACGTTTTCGTCAACTTTTACCTCAGAGACGTCGCTTCTGTCAGACAGGATGGAAGCTCCGCGCTGCCTGCCATGGTAGCGGCGGGACAGGTCCTGCGTGCCTAGTTTTGGTAAGTACCCACCACCTATAGTAGCAATCTGCTATATGTGAGTTGGGTAATAATATGTAATTTAATCCAAAATTTTAATAATAAATTTTCATTTAATTAATATACTTACCCAACTCACATCGTTTAAACCCTCCCGCCTCCCCGCTGTGGTGGTATTGGGTTCTAAAAAAGTAGTGAGTTGGGCTTCGTTCGAATGATACAAATGGCGGCGTATGCGCACGCATACGGATGTTGGACCGGACATCGGTCTGATATTATGGGATGGATCACTCTTTTTTAGGGTGGTCTCCCTTGTTACCAAGGGGAACGCGTACAGCGTTACCAGCACTGAACTAGAGTTAATTGCTATATGTGAGTTGGGTAAGTATATTAATTAAATGAAAATTTATTATTAAAATTTTGGATTAGTGCTTTTGTGAACAAGAAACAATTGACAAGTGGCTCTATCCCATCTCCCCCCCTTTCCCTCCGTCGCGATATAACCTTGAACGGTTGAAAACGACGTTAAACACCAAATAAAGAAAGAAAGAATGTGTTTGGAGTGGCGGTCTTTTTCTTTTTTGGGGACTGGAATGATGATAGCTTCTTTCCAGGCAAATGGAAATTCTCCTGTTGGAAATTCTCCTGTTCTCCACGAATGATTGAACATATCGAGTAGCTTCTGCTTTGCACAGCTTCCCAGGTTCTTGATAATTTCGTTGGTGACTCCATCCTTTCCAGGAGACTTTTTGTTTTTCAGTGTCCTGATCGCTGCATAATTCCTGCTTGGTGAGGTCATCAGGTTGCTCGGAGCCGTTTTACGATGTTCTAGTGTGATTTCCTTTCGGACCTCTTCCTCTCTCTCCCTGGGGACGTTGAGGGAGCTGTCTTCCTGGAAATTGTCTGCCAATAGGTTGGCTGCAAGCTTTCCTGTGAGGTGTTTGTCTTCAGCGAGAACGGTTGGCAGACCTGTTTACCAGTATTTTATACGTCAAATTATTATCGGTACGACAATACGCGACACACGCACAAAATACGACTAAGAAAAAGTCTAGAATACGTTTTCTGGTGTTGGTGTGCTGATTACGGGATGGTACAACTAATACCGGTTTCGGTCTAAGGGAGATAACCCTGACAGCGAGTCTCAGACCTTGGAACCCATACGATTTCGCCGTATTTTGTACGCATGATTGTCGAGAATACGATCAGTACGGTCAGTGGGAAAAAAATACGACGAGAAAAATTTCTTGACTACTTTTCTTTACAAGCCCATCCCGAAGCCGATCCAGTATTTTGACACATGATGTTTTTGTCAGTAAACATTGAAAAAAGCATTTGTTTTAAATGTATAGGTAAACTTAATTAACGGTGTGACGGACGTGTGTGAAGCATGTTTTAATCATGGATGTTCAAATGCTGTGTGGAGTACGCTCATTTTTCTGAAAATACATCGTTTGTTTGAGAATACTCTAAGTGCAAAACAGGGATTCCCAGGTCTGGAGTCTTCAGTTGTTGGCACGTGCGATCGTCTGGACAATCGTGGCAAAATGAAACGGAAAAATTTGCCAGTTTCGGATGACTGTACCAAGAAGAAGCAGCAGATTTTCTTCGAGAAATATAAGAAAGAGCCAGGAAGTGTGGAGTCTACTGTGGGAAAAAGTCATGCGCACTGCAAGTATTGTAAATCAGATTTCTCCGTTGCCGATGCCGGGAAATATGACATTTAACGACACTGCAGTTCCAAAACTCACCTGGACAAGGTTGCTGCAAAGAAATCCACTGAAAGCTGCCAAGGAATTATGAAGTTCATTCCCGCAAAGCAAATCCTACCAGAAGAAAAGGCTGTAGTCCGTGCTGAAGCAATGTTTTCTGAGATGATTGTAAAAATGAACTTGCCACTGTCAACCGCAGATGTTATTTCACGAACTTTATCTTTTCATTATCAATCTGTTTGGAAGACACTGGTTATAATGCGACAAACTGACAGGTAAATAAAATTGTTTTATCCCTGTTGTATTGGAAGGAGTTAAATTCTGAAGGTGTTCACAAGACATGCTATTCTTACACAAACACGTTTACACCCACGCGTACATTTTCCCTAGCCCATATGGCTTTGCTTGCAAAGTACACCAACTTTTTGAAAAATACACTCAACCTTTTGGGAAAGTACTCTTGCCTCGGGTTTAGGGTAAACAGGTCTGGGTTGGGCTTCTGGCAGCTTGGTGGTCCTCATTTAGACTTTTCAGCAGCCTCCAAAGTTTGGTGGTGTCCTTTTCCATGTTTAAGTCTGATGTCTTTTCCCTCCATGACTGTTGTACTTGTCTCACCTTCTCCTCATCAAAAGTGCTTCTAGCTCTTGAGTAATACATGTAAATATAACAGTCATACACCACATTGCGTACTTACTTCCCAGTATGTTTCTGTTTTCATTTTTGTGTACATTAGTATTTTGTTTGAATGTCATTGTGTAAAAACCTCTTCACTTGTTCAGTAGTAATTTAACAGCCATTCTCAACCTTATTGACAAACTCTACGCATTTAATAATCAGTAGTACTGGGTAATATAAAAGTTGTACACCACATTTGTTCCTACTCTACACATTATCAGTGGTAGAAGTGTAACTTTTTGTTTTTGTGTACTGAAGCTGGTATTTAGTTTGAATGGCTTTGTATCCCGCAGTGGGGCACTGCGGTTATGAAATTAAAAGCCCCTCCTGTTTTTGGAACCGCAGGAGCTTTCTAGTTTGCTGTTAGGTAGATTTTTGGTTCCTCTTTCCTGTCATGCTCTCTTTTTCTTCATGAATTCTTTTCTTTTTTCTGCCTTCTTGCTCATTCACCTGTATTTTTTCCAAAAATCTCTTCTCTTGCCGCTTGTCTCGCGATTCATGTATAGTTTAATCTGTTAGTGTTCTGATGTAAGTCCAGCAGTAGATAGGTTAAGCCTATTTTAACATACTGGAAACTGGTAATCTTCCAGTAGGTATTAATTTAGCTGGACGTTAAGCAACAAATAAACAAACAAACAAACAGACAGAATTGACCAAAAACTGGTATTCTTTAGTATGTTTTATTTTTAAGAGAACTGCCTGTATGTTTGAACTTTGACGTGGGTAATAAATGGCACACGGGTGGCTTAATCAGTACTGTTGTTTTTGTGTTTAGTTGGACGTTTTCTGGTTATTGCAGCATTTGATCTTGGTTGTCAGTAGAGTGACGTGATGTTTGTTTTTCATGAAAAGAATAAACATATGTGTCTTCCCTATGCTTGCCTTGTGTGTGTGTGTGTGTGCGAGACAATATCTGAAACTGGTTCGTCCAACAATGGCAGGGACATCGTTGCAGCTGCTAGGAAGTAGGCTGGTATGTGTGCACACACAAGAGAGAGAAAGATGCAGACTGTGAGCAGTGGGATTTTTGTTATGAATTAATTTTGTAAAAGACACCTGACTTTTAGAAAAATAAACCATCAACTTTATTCTAAATCACCACAGCAAGCTGTTGGGTTTTGTTACAAGGCTGGTCTTATCCCATGTATAATCCTGACAAGATCTCAGGCGTACTGTTTTCACGAGGAGTATGCCTTTATGGATCCATTCCTTCCGTGTAAACCACCACGCCGACCACCACAGATCTATCCAGACTTTTTCACATTGGATAAGACTTGGACACACACCAAGCTAATTGACCAATTCTTAAAATAACTGTCGGGTTTGTATGGGTTGTAGAAGTGTGAATGCCCTAGCTTTTACGAGGACAAACTTGGTAGGGGCCATGCAATCACCAGCGAGGGATGTGTCTGAAACACGGGAGCACGTGTGAATGTATTTGTCCTATCAAAGACGGCAAGGGTATTCACTCTTTCATGACCCACAGAACCTGACGGAGCTATTTCCGAACATCGTCTATTGACATAGGTGTCAGTAACGAAATAAATTCAGTAACACACACTCACTCTGCACAGGAAACGGCAATACTTGATGTGTACATTTCGCCAAGTTGTGACTGAGCGTATTCCAGTAGACTGGGAATCGAGACGATGGTTGTGGACAATGAATTCACTAAAATAATTACTACTGTGCACGCAGGCTGTTCGTTTTTGGCTCACGAAGTGTAGCCTATGCGATCGTAACTTTGTCTGTCTGTGTGTGCGTGTGTGTGTGTGTATTTCCGAGTCTATGTGTGAGTGGTTATCCAAGACTATGGATAAAGCTCGCATAAGATTACGTCACGGTCAAAAGTGTTTGACGTCAATTAATGCATCATGACGGCATGCCTCCCTGTCGTCTTTCTCTCTCGCGTGGTGTGTGTGGTCTCGGTCATTGTTATTTTGAGCGGGCCGAGACTATTTGGCAGTCGTGTCCCTGTAAGTACAGTGTAGGCTACATGCAGACACAGACAGATCTAGATCTAGTGTCTCTCTTTCTTGCACAGTGTCACCTAAGCTTACTGTGTGTGTGGGTGTGTATGTGTGACGGAGTGATTGAGTTTGTGTTACTGTTTGTCTATTTCTTACGTGAGCCTTGAAGGCTTCGCCTCTTGTTTGGTATGTAACCAAGTGAAGGGATGGTCTTATCCCATGTGAAAGCCTTTCCGGATCTGAGACGCTGAGGCGAACTGTTTACAAATGAAGGGGTGTGCAGGGGCGTCTTATCCAGGTGGGGCCATGGGGCTAGAGCCCCACCACTTTTTCCCCCCTAAAAAATAAAATAAAAAAAGAGAGAGGGAGAGAGAGAGAGGAGAGAGAGAGAGAGAGAGTGAGAGAGAGAGAGAGAGAGAGAGAGCCTCAAAGGGAAAGAACTCGATAACGCTCTTCTTTTGCAATAGAGACAGAAAGTTCCGATTTGGTGTGTCTGCTGCTTTTTCACGTTCAAGTAAGTGTAAAGTAAATATTCCTTGATATTGTTTGATAGCCCCACCACTTTTTCATAGCGTGTGACGCCCCTGGTGTGCCTTTAAAACCCTCGCTTGCCAAGTTTCGCAGCAGTATTTCTCTGGCTTTGGACGAGCTAGCCACGTGATGATTTACAAATTACACGACCGTTTACATGGGGAGGAAGATACCTTTAAGTTTGACAAAACCGTCTGATACGTATCGACTCGTTCATCATTGTCGATGATTGATTCAGCAGGCGCGCTTAGACACGCACTTGAAAACAAAAACATCTTCAATTTGTCGTGCGAATAATTGGAGCCGCAAAGTATGGTCGATTTGTTATCCTAAATAAATAAATGTTCCCCGTTTTGTGACGAATCAACGTGTATTGATTAATAACTAATCGACTTAGTACGAACAAACTCATCGCGAAGTGCTTCCGGCTGACTACAGTTTACGGTTGGAGAATTTCACAAATCGAAACTTCAGTGACCGACGCGCAGATATTCAAAAGAAATGTTTGTTTCCGTTTCTGTAGGGCCTACGTGCAAAATATGATCAATGATACGGGGAAGGTTTTTTTGATTAGTGCTTTTGTGAACAAGAAACAATTGACAAGTGGCTCTATCCCATCTCCCCCCTTTCCCCGTCGCGATATAACCTTCGTGGTTGAAAACGACGGTAAACACCAAATAAAGAAAGAAAGAAAGAAAGAAAGACGGGGAAGGTTGAATATAATTATGATCAATTAGTCAATGACTGTGACGTGATCGAAACGCAGCTTGCTCAGGTCCACTGACAAGACGTTTGTGAAAATATTCATTTGATCATTTATTCAAAATTCAAAGCACCGTTTAACACTTTACGGAAACAAGTTAACAAATTTCTCCGTATGCAAATGAAAGGGGGGGGGGGGGGGGGGGTGTTATAGGGTATCGTGGTAAACGCATTGCACCTATTTAAACATGGATTATTTCTCTTCTAACCACGAATCCGGGCCGGTGTAACACGAAATTCAGTTTTACTCCAGGAAAATTTTACTCCGGAGTAAAAATTTCGTACGAAATTCTTACTCCGAGTACACCTTTAGTACGAGAAAAGAACTCCCCAAGGTACGACGAAAAAATTACTCCCGGCACGAAATTGTGACTCCCCAAATTTTTTACTTCCAGTAAAAATCTCGTACGCGAAAATGGGATGGGGGCGAAGGGATAATGCCAATATGTGATCTCGCGCAAAAAAATGTCGCGCTATACCCTCCCTCCACCTCTTCCACCACCAAGACTAACAGGGGACAGGGGAGTAAAAGTTGCGTACACCTGGCGTAAGCAGTAAATTGCTCGTGTTAGGGTGGAATAATTTATTCGTTATTTATTCGTCAGGGGAGTAACATTTTCGACCGAAATGTTGACTCGGAACACACCTGTCGTTGAAAGTCATTTTCTCGTGTTATGGGGGAGTAGTTTTTTCGTAAAGGGAGTAAAATGTTTGTACGAAATTTTTACTCCGGAGTAAAAATCTCGCGGGAGTAATGTTCTCGTGTTACACCGGGATGGACACAGGTCAACTTTATGTGCAGAATCAGAGACAGTATCCATGTCCCATCCCCGTGTCACCACAGTGGCACGTAAAAGACCTCGGTCATTCTGCCATAAGTGCGGGAGGCTGATACCACCAAAACACGCATACACTTGTGTATCTCATCAAAAGCCGTGAGGGCGTAAAACTCGAATTATCATATAACCCATATCTTGTCTTTAGGAGGCGAAATATTTAGCCTGTAGGACAGTAAAATTCTCTATTTTATTTCTTCTAACCACAATTTAAATGAACGTCGTTCATGATGATGATGATGATGATGATGATGACGATGACGACGACGATGATGATGACGACGACAATGCTGCAGCTGCTGCTACCACTGCTGCTGCTACTGCAGCTGCTGCTGATGATGACGAGGAGGAGGACGACGACGACAACGACGATGATGGTGGGGCTGGTGGTTGTGCTACTGCTGCTTCTGCTGCTGATGATGATGACGAGGAGGAGGAGGAGGGGAAGGAGGAGGACGACGATAACAATGATGGTGGTGGTGGTTGTGCTACTGCTGCTGATGGTGGTGGTGGTTGTGGTGGTGTCAGTGGAGGTGGAGGATGGAGCAAATATCACACCACGTGCACGTGAACTGATCGTGGTCACACGTGGCGAGACGTTTGTATTAGCAGAGACATACATTCTATG
The DNA here is from genome assembly GCF_037325665.1 of Littorina saxatilis. Lineage (NCBI taxonomy): Eukaryota > Metazoa > Mollusca > Gastropoda > Littorinimorpha > Littorinidae > Littorina > Littorina saxatilis. The sequence continues at coordinate 74,581,883 of NC_090246.1, read as the reverse complement.
TCTCTGGTATTAGTGATTGTTATAATTTCATCTCAACGAAATCTATGGTGCCAGTGCTAAAGAACCACACATATTGACATAAGCTTATTGTCTGAAGTATTGATTTCTGTTCATCATTTACAACAAATGATTTTGAATAGGAGACAAGGAAATGTGCGAACGTGTGTGTGTGTGTGTGTGTGTGTGTGTGTGTGGGAGGGGGGGCAGAGGTTGTGTGTTTGGGAAGGGGGCAGAGGTGTGTGTGTGTGTGCGTGTGTGCTGCATGCGTGCGTGCATGTGTGTGGAGGAAAACCAGTTTTACAAGAGTGGAACTGTGAACCAATTAGCAGTTAAGCTGCAACAGTCGTGAAAACTTTCATTCTTTCTCGGCTGATCCTGCTACTGAATTTAATCTGGCATTTCAAGTTGAGTGCAGGTTGGTATATCATAGTCTACTTCACAGCAGCACCATTGCTATATAACGTAATAGGCTATAAACCGTGACTCTGAAAAAGCAATAAGTGTGCTTGTGCTTAAATAAATAATAAGTAAAAATGTTAAAAAAAAATTCCATTTACAACTTGGAAAAGTAATCATTTTTAGGCGGTGGTAGTGTGGTTTACAGTGGCGGGAGAGAAACACATTTACCGTACATCCATTATTTTTGCAGGAGCTTTGTTTAGAGGTATTAGTAAGAAAGAAAGAAAGAAAGAAGGAAAGAAAGAGAAAAGAGAGAAGCCGCATGAAAAAAAAGAAGAAAACAAGATGGAATTGTTTTTAAATCGATTTCGGAAATTTAATTTTAATCATAGTTTTTATATTTTTAATTTTCAGAGCTTGTTTTTATTAATCCAAATATAACATATTTATATGTTTTTGGAATCAGAAAATGATGAAGAATAAGATGAACGTAGTTTTGGATCGTTTAAAACAAAAAAAATGTAATTACAATTTTCAGATTTTTAATGACCAAAGTCATTAATTAATTTGTAAGCCTCCAAGCTGAAATTCAATACCAAAGTCCGGCCTTCGTCGAAGATTGCTTTGCCAAAATGTCAATCAAATTGATTGAAAAAGGAGGGTGTGACAGTGCCGCCTCAACTTTTAAAATAAGCCGGATATGACGTCATCAAAGACATTTATCGAAAAAATTAAAAACACGTCTGGGGATATCATACCCAGGAACTCTCATGTAAAATTTCATAAAGATCGGTCCAGTAGTTTACTCTGAATCGCTCTACACACACACACGCACAGACAGACAGACAGACAGACAGACAGACAGACAGACACACACACACACACACACACACACCACGACCCTCGTCTCGAAACTTGACTAAATGTAAAAAAGAAGAACAATAACAGAGAAAGAAAGCCCTCAAGAAATACAACAAGCAAGAAAAAAAAGAATCATAGAAAGATAAGGAAAGACAGCAATAAAGAAAGATCGGAAAGGAAGAAAGAAAAGAAGGAAGAACGAAAGAAAAAGAGAAAGAACAATAGCCCTGCAACTCAATTATCGTACCACGCAGAAATTCACTTTACTTTACCAAGATAGATACTTGCTTTTGACAGCCCTTTACACCTCGTCATCCCCCCTACCCCACGTTTTTAAATCCGTTGTGAAACCAAAGTTCAACATTTTGTACCATATGTTACAGATAAACCAGAAGATGGCGAAGTTCATGAGTATTGGACAGCTTGGGTGCCTACTCTTCATCTTTCTATTTGGTAAGTAATGAATTCTGTTTTCATTAAATAGAAAGATGTTCTGTGTGGAGTATTAGTAATGCTGCTTGTGTGAAATGTAGGAGATATTGCAACTTATAAAACAAAACATCACATTATTCAGGGCGATCAACAACAAAGATAAAAATGTGATATCTACCACCGCCAGTTTTGCTTTTAATACACACAGCCTGGTATGCTGATGAATGTGAACCAAACAAGTTGATGTTTTCATAAACGCTCATGTTTTCTCTTTACTTCAACCGAAAATCAAGTAACAACCGTAAGATTTTGAAAAACAATTCAAATGCCTGAGTTTAGCAAGGTTAAAGGTTAATTTCATCAAATGGGGCTCACTTTGAGCAGTCTCACATGTATGATTGTTTGACGACAGATTATTTGTTCCCTTAGCAACAACATTCTTGTTCGAAATGAGTTCACAAACTCGAAAAGCGCTTTGCAATAACATTCTTCTTTTGTGTAAATCTCTTTACTCTCCGTGATGACACAGGTAAGTAATGCAAATCTTTAGGCATTTGACAGAATGGTATTTGCCATGTGTGGAGAAAACTGCAGTGCACATAACTTTTTTTGGTATCTCTTATTTTCCCCATCTTCTTCTTCTTGGCGTTCGCAGAGGTTACACGATTAGTCTAGCACTGGTGATAAATGTTGTCGTTTTCTCCAACTCCTGTCGACTGCCGTATAGTTTGGTCTGCAAGGGAGTTGGTGACGGCCGTGCACTTCTTTTCGTTCCTCGTCTAGTAAGGGACATCGCTGTAAGATGTGCTCCGCTGTTTTGTCTTCTTGACCGCAGGCACAGGTTGGTGATGGCGCCAGCTTGAACTTTCGGTGCATGTGAGCATTGAGCCTGTTATAGCCAGTACGCAGCCTGATGAGGTTGACTTGCTGCTCTCTGGACATTGTGTGGTAGTCATCTCTGTTTGTCCTTGGCCTCATCAATGCCTTGATGATTGTCTACTGCTCACTAAAGCTGACACTGTTTTCAGGTTGGTCTTCCACGGCTCCTTCTTTCGCCAGCTAATCTGCCCTTTCATTTCCTGGTATCCCACAGTGTGCTGGTATCCACTGGAGGACAACTCTTCTGGTTTGTCTGACCATCTGTAATGCTTTGGCCAGCTGTGGGAGTTTGTCGTTCTCTAGGGCCTGAAGGACTGAAAGGGCGTCCGAGAGGAAGACAACTTGGTAGCAAGGGTCTGCGGAGTCCTGAACCAAGGAGGCGGCCTGCATGAGAGCTTCTGCTTCTGCTTTATAGTTTGTGCAGTGTTTGCCAGTGGCAACGCTGGATGTAGCTGTATGTCCCCCAGGGAACTGGATCAGAATGCCAGCACCGCCATTGAGCACGGCGTTAGTTGCTGATCCATCGGTGTATACATGGATCCACGCCTCTTTTGGGTACTGTTCGTCGATCAGGGCTAAGGTGAGTGCCTGTCGAGCTGTGTCATTCTGATCTTCTCCTGAGGTAACATGTGGAACACTGGTGCAGATCTGGATGCCTGGTTTCTCTGTTGCCTTGGGGGTTTCCTCTTCTTCTTGAGTCAGAGGTAGAGTGTTCTGTGGGAGGACTTCCCTGTACTGTCGAGAAAGTCTCTTGCTCTCGTGTACAAAACTGCTCCGTTTGAGCCGGTTCTTGGTGAGGTTGCTCAGTCTGTGCTTCATGGGGTGGTCGGGTAGGCACTTGAGCTTCTCGGCCTGTACCATAGTCTTGGCTTCTCTTCTCTGACAGAGGGGTTGGATGATGGTAAGCTTCTCCGTTTCCTTGACGGGCGTGGATTTCATTGCACCAGTGATGAGTCGGAGGGCCTGGTTTTGCACACGGTCGAGGGTCTGCAGGTTTGTCTTGGCTGAGGTTGACCACGCTGTGGAGCCGTACTAGAGGTGGGGTCTGATTGTTCCCTAGTATACTGTCTTCAGTATCTTCTCGTTCGCTCCCCAGGTGGTACCTGCCAGCTTCCTGAGTATGGCTAGCTTGCGCCGGGCCTTCGTCTCTGCCTGTGCAATGTGTGGTTTCCAGGTCTGCCGTCTATCAAAGGTGACACCAAGGTACGTTGCTTCTTCATCCTCTCTCAGAGGAGTTCCACCAAGCCTAATGGTTCCGGCTTTCTGCTTTGGCGACAGTGTGAATAGGGTGATGGAGGATTTCTCCTTGTCGATGGAGACGCACCAATCTTCTGCCAATGCGTTCAGTCTATCTGCCGCTTGCTGCATTCTGTAGGTGGCAGTACTTGCGTGCTCCTCCTTGCACCAGATCACAAGGTCGTCTGCGTAGAGAGCAGCTTTGATCCCCTTGGGCATCTCAGATACCAGATCGTCGATGAAGAGAAGGAAGAGTGTGGGGGAGAGGACTCCGCCCTGAGGGACGCTATGACGAAGGAGGAACTTCTTGCTTTTGGTCTGGTCGACGTTAACTCTTGCCCTGCGGTTATAGATGTAGGAGCGAATCCACTGGTACGTGTTGCTGGACACGCCTTTCCTCAGCAGTTTTACAAGGAGTCCATCTTTCCAGACCTTGTCAAAGGCCTTCTGAAGATCTATCCAGGTGACGAAGACCAGCTTCTGTTCCTGAAAGGCATCTTCAACTTCTTGCGCCAGGTAAGTGACCTGATCTTCAGTGCTGCGGAACTGTCGGAATCCAGCTTGTTCAGGGGCGAGGAGGTTCCTGGATTCCAGGTACCACCTTAGGCGCTCGTTCACAATTCTCTTCAGGGTCTTCACAACACAGCTGGTGAGGCTGATTGGGCGATAGCTGGTGGCCTTCTTTGGATCCTTCCCTTTTTTTAAGATGGGGATCATGATCGCTTCTCGCCAGAGTTGTGGTAGCGATCCTTCTTGCCAGCTGCTGTTGAAGACCTCGAGTAGCTTGTTCTCTGCTGCACTACCAAGGTGGGTTAGCATCTCGTTGGTGATGCCGTCTGGGCCAGGGGACCTCTTCGCCTTTAACTTTTTCAGAGCTGAGTGCAGCTCGTGGAGTGTGAGTGGTTGACTCATGACGTCCACTGTCGACTGTCTGGCAGGTCTCTCTCTTGTCTCTCTTCTTGCTTCTCTCTGTTTCTCGGGGCTAACATGGAGGTTGCTCTCAGCTGCATAGCTTTCAGCAAATTGGTTGGCAGCATGCTTTCCAGTTAGCACCTTCCCGTTCTCTTCTAATGTGATCTTTCCTCTGCTGGTGTTCTCATCATTCAACTGCTTGGTAAGCCTCCAGAGCTTTCTGCCATCCTTCTCAAGGTTCAGAGAGCTTGTTTTCTCTTGCCAGCTTCTCCGTCTTGCCTGTAGCTTCTTCTTGAGAAATTTGGCTTTGGCTTCCTGGAGGCGGATGTTGTTGTTTTGTGACGGGTTGACTTCTGCTTCCCTTCTGGCGTCTGCCAGATCATCATCCAGTTCCTGCAATTCATTGCTCCAGTAGGGCTTATAATCTCTCCTGGCACCCCTGGGAATGGACTCACGCGCTGCTCTGAGGATGCTCATGTTGAAGTCCTTCGCCACAATGTTGATGTCTCGACCCTCGAATCTGATGTCTTTAGTGAGTTCGCTGGTGCGATGTCTAAAGAGGAACCAGTTCGCTCTTTTGTAGTTCCACCGTGGGAAGGAAGCTTCAGTGCAGGACTCCATGCCCAGGGTCAAAAAGACTGGCCGATAGTCACTTCCACCTAGCTGTTCTCCGACCTCTCTGCTGGTTAGCTGGTGCATGTCTTCCGTGCAGAAGGCTAGGTCAGGACTTGATGTAGTGTGCCATCTTCTGGAGTAGAATGTAGGGCAGTCAAAGGGACTGTTCAAAAGGATGAGACCTTTGTCGTCCTGCCAGTTCTCCACCTCTTCTCCTCTCCGATCCAAGTGGTCATATCCCCAACTCTGTGAATGACTGTTGAAGTCACCCACCACGATGAAGTTGGAGGCCTTTGCGGGGATCGTGTTAAGGGCGAGGTATCTATTATTGGGGCAGTAGAAGTTGACAAGATGGAATTCTGCTGTCTTTGTCTGGATTAGAATCACCTGATATTCGGAGTCCTCCATGTGCGTTTCTATCAAACAGGCATTGATGTTGTTCCTGATGAGGGTCAGGATTCCTCCCTTGCTTCGGTCTGTTCTGTCGGACCTAAGGCACTGGTAGCCTCTCACTTTGAAGGACTTTTGGGGTGTCAGGTGCGTCTCCTGAATACAGCAGATGTTGATGTTCTTCTCATGCAGGATATGCTCCAACTCTGTCTTCTTGTTCAGGATACTTTCTGCGTTCCAGTGCATGACCTGAAAAGGTCGCTGCTGACTGGGTTTCTTCCTGGTTGTGGTGGTGCCAGTCACTCTCCTCCCGCGTCTCCTGGCGTGACAAGACGGACGGGAGGGACCTCCAGTAGTTGGGGCTGGGTCCCTTTGAGGCATGGGACCCGACGCTGCTCCACCCTGGGGGGTCCTCAATGGGCGAGCGCCATTTCCATCTGTGCTGGTTGATTGTGTCATCATTTGCGTAAGCGCGTGTGCCCGTGGTTTGTTAGAATGCGCCGTGCGGCCCGGGTCCTCCGTCTTCAGCATTCGGGGTTTTCTGTCGGGGTTACCTCACCCTAATTAGCTCATGGCCCGTACGTCCTACCCTGAGAGTACAGGGGGGAGGATTTGCCGGGATCCCACCCGGAGCTAGGGTTTTAATGCGCCATTAATCACATTAGATGAGTCCCGTCAATGGACGATGGAGCATTTCCAAGGGGGTAGCAGTGCCGCCTGCTACCCCACTCCGCCCTGGTAGGAAACACCGCCAGTTTGGTCCGCGGCCGCAAGCGGCTGATCTCCATATCTGAAGACCGTTCCCCTATCCCCCACCCGGGGACGCGCTGGGTTGGGGGTGGTCGCCCCACTAAAAATCCCACACTGGGTTAAGAAAGATCAGCCTGTCCCAGTTATTTTCCCCATAGGAGCCTTGTAAGTGTACAAGAGGAGATACAGTACGAATAGCCCGTGCGTTGAGCAGAGAAAGTAGGTCATTTTAAGCTGACAACTTTTGGGCAGCCAAATTGGAGTTTTACTCTATTCCTTAGCAAAACTCCGGTACCGAGCGAGTTAATTACTTTCACATGTGTTGCTGAGGCGAGCTTGGCTGGCCCTGAGAAGCCGACTGACCACAGAGGGGCCTTTGTTCTAGTCCCCCCTCCCCTCCCGCAACTGGACTTTACCCTCCCCCCCCCCCCCCCCAATGTAGCTATAGGAAATGATTCGATTTGGAGATTTTAGGATCTTTTTTGCCCTACCTTTTCTTGTAATGTTTTAATCACATCGTTTTTGGATACAACACATAACGTCCTTTTTTGTTTTAGGACCATCTTTGTTAAGTTTTACAGTCAGTTTTTATGAAGGTTTAGTTAAGAGGGGCGTGTTCTTTTTACCCTCTCTTTCGTTTTCCACCCCCTTCTTTTGTTTGTTGATTACTGGGCTTGACGTTTCCTGCTGCTATACTCACAAACGCATACTCTCTCTCTCTCTCTCTCTCTCTCTCTCTCTCTCTCTCTCTCTCTCTCTCTCTCTCTCTCTCTCTCTCTCTCTCTCTCTCTCTCTATTTTATTTTGCCATTCTTTTCCTCGGTATCCCTTTCATTCGTATATTCAATACATGTATTCATTTATTCAGTAGAATGTAGGCGCTATGTTAATCATATATGTGGCTAATGCGAATGTATAAAGACGGATGAAACCGGTGTGTGCCGACGTTTTTGTAATGGCAATGGCCGTTGTTGACGTTGTTGCTTTGAGCACGCAGCGTTTTTGTGGTTTTTTTATGGGCATGGATTTGCCGTTTGATATGAACGTCTAGCGTACGTTTTGTGTATTAAAGAAGAAGTATTTTTGTGTGTAACATAATTGCTCAATTGGAAGTTTTGTAGTTCGTCTGCGGTTTTGTTTACCTACAAGTGTTTGGTATCTGCAGATACGCTGTAAGGTTCGTCGCTTAAGGACATATGTTTGTACATCATTTTTCATGTGGGTTTTCTTAATAGAAGAGCTTTTGTGTATATTTGAGGAATTTAACTTCAGTCAATAGGGAGGTTGGCAGCAGGCTCGGAGCCCTCCACCTCCCCTCCCTTTTGCTCCCGCGCTGCCGCGAGATTTTCATTGATCCCGCTAGGGTGACGTGGGAGGAAGCCCCGTTAGCTATACAAGCCAGCGTCCTCATGAGGTCGGGAGACGTGTGAGAGAGTAGGGTGCTGAATAAGTGCCTGAAGCATGCGTCATCAAAACTACCACAAGGGGAGAGATACACTGAGTTGGGCAAAAGGTGCGGGAACCTATCTGCTTGGTGCCTCTCCCCGAAAGATACATTGAGTTGGGCAAAATGTGCGGGAACCTATGCCATCTGCTCGACAGTGTCTTTCCGGAGTTGCGTGTGCTTTGTGCCTTAGTACCTGACCTTATAGACCACGTCCTCAAATCGCAGCTCCAGTCCCAGCCAGCAATAGTGAACCAACGAGCAGTGATCGAGCGGCGTCGCTCGATTTTGTCCAGGCCCCGAACCCCTGCCCAATTTTTCCTGCAGATTAGGACTTAGGTTTTGTTTTTGAGAGTAAGTTAGGTTGCCAGGGTACCTACGGGTCATGCCCGATTTTTCAGCAGTTTAAAGATTTAGATTTTATTTGTTAGTATAGAAGGAAAGACTGTATTAAAGCCAACCTAGATTCTTTATAGATATATTTTCTATGGAAGAACCCATGTATGTTTTATGATTGTTGTTTTGGTCTGATTACAATTTGAAATCTTACTACACTCTTGTTGATTTTACATTTTGTTGTCAGAAGTATTCTGTTCGTCTGCTCGTCTGGTGCGTGTGGTTTGAATGCCATCCTGACAAATGTCTTTTAGAAACACATGCACGGTAACATCTTAGGCGCAGACACAGACAGGTATTGTTTCCGTGAAGCTACCACCGCTCGGCTTTACACCATGCAATACGAGGGAAACCGATACATTGGGGGGTTACGTGGGATATTACAGTGTTCTAGATGGTCGAACGTGTAGCAAAGACCTGTACGTGTACTTGTAGATATTGCGTCACCCGTGACTCACTTTTTTCTCCAATGTTCCAAATGCATACGTTGTTTTGCTCCCACCAAGACAGCAGATCTTGGCAAACGCGTGACGTAAAAACTAGATTTGATGACGTTACCCGTTACCAGTTTCATCAAAATGTGAAAACATGAAATGAACATTTCAGAAAACAACAAAAGGGTTTGTCGTTCAATGCAAAACTGTAAACTTTTCTTTTTAACTTAAATGGCTACATTAGCTATTTACATGTTGATTAAGCTGCGATTTTATCTGCATGTCTCTTGCACTCATTCGGACTTTTGAGGTAAAGTTACATTACATTCATGTTAAAATTCAAACAAAAGGAAGCGATAAATCAATACATCTATGCAATATTTGCAATGTGCACGCCGAATAATATTGTCTTGGTTTATGCCCCTTGCCCATAACGTAGCTTTGCGATGTTGTTGTTTAACTCGGGTCAAAATGGATGATTATGGGGAGGATTGTCTCGTTAGCCATGTACAAGAAGAAGAACAAGAACAAGAAGAAAAAGAAGAAGAACAACAACAACAACAACAACAACAACAACAACAACAACAACAACAACAACAACAGAGAGACAGATAGACACACAGACAGACGTACTCACATCATTCAATGTATATAATACTTTTTTTTTCTTTATTTGACAACAGCAAAGAAAGCTGAGGGAACCACAACAACGCCTACTCCTACGCCTGGTAAGCTATGCTGTCAAATGATGTTATCGTTGACATCATTAACATTGTTGTTGTCTTCATATCGTGTGTGTGTGTGCGCGCGCGCGCGTGTCAGTGTGTGTGTGTGTGTGTGAGTCAGTGTGTGTCTGTGTGTGTTATGTGAACGTGCGCGCGCATGCGTGTGTGTGTGTACGTGTGTGCGCGCGTGTGTGTGCGTGCGTGTGTGTGTGTGCAAGCGTGCGTGCGTAAGTGTGTGCAAGCGTATGTGTGTGTGTTTGTGTGTGTGTGTGTGTTTGTGTGTGTGTGTGTGCGTGCGTGCATGCGTGCGTGCGTGCGTGTGTGTGTGTGTGTGTGTGTGTGTGTTTGTGCGGTTCTGCACATAATTATAAAGATACCTTTCGTTCGGTGTATTTGACAACAGTACAGACAACTTGGGGAATCCTACCCAACACCGAACAACCGAGGACAACACCGTTCTCCACTGGACCTCCCAGCTCCCCTCCCAGCTTCTCGTCAACTGGTCAACAGCCCACAACTACTCTTCCCTTTTTGGCAACACAACCGGCTCCGCTTTTTGGTTCCGGTGAGCTATCCCGTTAAATGATGTCGTCGTTGAGATATTTTTCAAGTGTTTCGCATAGCGCAATACAACTGTCGGCCAATTTTTTTTTTCTAAAGCAACATTCACCGCCGTTTTGGTAATTCTAAAAAAGGCAAGTTTAAATTAAATTATATCCCCTTTGATTGAAGCATTTGTTCTTTTTAAAGATTGTATATAGCTATTCTGATGGACACGTGGGGGAATTCGGGGGCTGTGATTGGATGGTCTCTTCCGATCATCAAAGCATATTGCTACGGAAGTCGGCCATTTTTGCCAATATCCAAAAGCATATTGGCAATAACAAAGACGCATGGTTCCGGTTTACCCATCTGTACCACACGATGTTTCAGTCGACAACAACATACACTGACGACTTGAGATTCTTCTCGGGAATGTTTTTCAGCTTTACAAATGTCGATAGCATACCCTTTTCTGCTAACTTCCCTGTGAAACAGGACTAAACCAATTATTTTCTGTCCGTAAACACCACAAAATTCCCAAAGTCGAAAGATGTAGTACAAACAGGGGAGTAAAACGGAACAGCCGTTTTTGTGAGCGCAGTTGCCGACTGACACAAACTTTCTCATTCGGCTTTTCTTATCTCGTAACTCCACACTAAATACCCCACTTCCCCTCTGAAATATTGATGTACAACCCATGACGCTAACATTCGTGTTGTCGTTTAAAACTGAGGTTGAAAAATTCGCTTCATGACGAGACAAGTATAAATGCCATTCACTCAAACTGAAAACTTCGTGCCGTCTGCTCACGTTGTACGGATTAGCTGTTCTCTTCTCCTCCCCTTGTTGCATCCTAGTTCTTCAGTTGTTTCTAGTCTTCTGTTGATGTTGTGTTTTGGCCCGGCGGTCTTCTTCATAAGTAGTCTTGTTCAAAATAAAAAAAAACGCAAACTTCTTTTTGTTGTATACGAATGAACTGATAAAAAGCTGTTTAACAGCTGTGTTGTCAAATCGAGTTTTTTTTCTCCAAAGTCAGTGTGGCGCCTGCGCAAAACTAATGCGCATAAGAAACGGCGTCTGCTATCAAAACCTGAGATCAACGCATCGACGCAAAAACTGTCATTTTGTAAGTTTGGAACAACAAATCAAGGTCAGAACAGCTATATAATCGCTATTGTATTTTCAGCGTAGCAATAGGGTCCGATATTTAGACTCGAACAAGTATAATGCGACTCGTCTTCGACTCGTCGGCATTATACTTGTCTCGTCTAAATATCGGACCCTATTGCTACGCTGAAAACACAATAGCTGTTAATAACATTTTTGACCGGATCTTAACTTCTTTGGAAGAGTATAAATAGCCATTGATCAGTCTAAGCGTTACGTGAGGTGAGATAAGATCATCTTTGCACGTGCACACTTACCAAACTGCGCCTCGCTGTTTTCTGCGCAGAGTGGACATTTCTTGAAGAACTACTTTCGTAACTGACACAGGGGCGGGGATATAGCTCAGTTGGTAGCGCGCTGGATTTGTATTCAGTTGGCCGCTGTCAGCGTGAGTTCGATCCCAGGTTCGAAATTTATGTCAGAGTCAACTTTGTGTGCAGACTCTCTTCGGTGTCCGAATCCTCCCCCCGTGTACACTACATTGGGTGTGCACGTTAAAGATCCCACGATTGACAAAAGGGTCTTTCCTGGCAAAATTGCTTAGGCACAGTTAATAATTGTCTACATATACCCGTGTGACTTGGAATAATAGGCCGTGAAAGGTAAATATGCGCCGAAATGGCTGCAATCTACTGGCCGTATAAAATTTCATCTCACACGGCATCACTGCAGAGCGCCTAGAACTGTACCCACGGAATATGCGCGATATAAGCGTCATTGATTGATTGATTGATTGATGTGTCAAGGTGCGAAAATGTATCAGACTTTTTTTTTAATTCTTCAGGCAGCAGGCAGGCTGTTCACTTCTTTTTCTTTTTTTATGGTATGTGTTCAAGTGGAAAGATATGTCTCATGTAATCGTATGGAAAGATGTGTGGTAGTGCACAAGATGGTTTATGGTGGAAGGGAGGAAAGTTCAACGCTCACTCTCTATTTTGACAATCCGCTATTTTGTTCCCCCACGCAGGTAAAATCGGACCTGTTGAAGAAATCTGCGTTCCACTCAAGACAATTCCAACCCCAGCCATCTTCACAAGCCAAAACATCCTGGCAAATGTCTCTGTCACGAGTTTCGGCGCATGCGTAAAGCAGTGTCTTGTGACTTCCGGCTGCGTCGGCTTGGCGATTGAAAAAACGGTCAAAGAGAACATCACCCCTGGCCTCTGCGTGCTTGGAAATTCAGGAACCTATAGAGCGAATACAGAGTATATTTTGTATATGACATCGCTGACAGAATCAATGGAACTAGTTACGGATCCCCCGATGGATGCCGATGACGACATGTTTAAATGACCTAGGCGATTCGACAGGCAGGCAACATATACCCATAATAGAAGGAAAACGGGAGTGTTTTTACTGATGAAAATATAATTTGTCTGATATAAGATCTATCAAATAAAAAGAAAAATCCGTAACGGATACGAGTAACGTTCCAAAATGAAAACAAAAGAAACAAACAGCATAGGTTTATGAACGAAACATAACTTATCAATCAGTTGCATTCATATTTTGCTCGTAAATAACGTTGGAATATGAAACTCAGAGATAAAAATTCTGTAAGCACAATATTTTCAATAATAGCTCAGTCAGGCAAATTGAATGTGAGCATATTTGGTGAAGACGGAGAACCACCGAAAACAGCTTACATCGCATAAAAACAGTGTTTCTTACTGCGCTTCTGTATTGTTTGGTATGGGTCCAGGGAGTCTGCTGACTTTTAGCAATAAGCTTTGAGATTGCTAGTAGCAAACTATGACAGTTTTTTCCCTTTGCCTTTTGCTGCTCACGGTAAGTCAGCTGGTCTGTTCTTTTTCTGTTTTATTCTGTAGTATTCCTTTTTTCCCCAATGTATTTTGTTCCTTGCCCATTTGTTTTAAAACCAAGGTTATGTTTGGATCGGATTTGATTCAACTTTTCTCTGTACTGTAAATTACAAACAAAATTCAAAACAGAGATAGACTGTTGACGTTACCATTATCAATTCCCTTCGACTCTCGCCATCTTGACTTTGACAAGTCAACGCCTGCTGAGCTAAGTTCCTTTCATTGTCTCATTATTAAGTGTATGTCCGTCCATTTCAAATATTGTTAGGTCAACGTAGTAGTAAAATATGTTTACTTTTGTCTATAATTAAACGGTCCAAAACTAACCCTTTTTTGTCATTATTTAGTTGAATAGTTTTACAAAACTTAAATGTTTGTTTTGGAACTTAACTTTGTCAGTTATTGTAAGTGATATGTAATTATACTACTTCTTACCATAGTAATTGTTGCATGTTGCACCTAAATCTTACAGCTCAGAAGCATTCCTATCCCTATAGCAGTCCACGTGCAACTAACGAACATCCGTCTCTGTTAGAATTGCGTCCGAGTCATAAGCATGAAGTTGTCAAATCAATAAACAACAACAACAGCCAGCGACGTGAATTCTCCATTTTGAATAATATTTTGATAAGATGGCGCCATGCTTGAGTGAAGGCAAAATCCTGGAATATTATGAGATCAATTTTTGGCCGCCCTGTTTATTTCAAACGGTAAGCAGGTGTCTCTTTTTACATTTAGTCAAGTTTTGACTAAATGATTTAACATAGAGGGGGGAATCGAGACGAGGGTCGTGGTGTATGTGTGTGTGTGTGTGTGTGTGTCTGTCTGTGTGTGTGTGTGTGTAGAGCGATTCAGACTAAACTACTGGGCCGATCTTTATGAAATTTGACATGAGAGTTCCTGGGTATGATATCCCCGGACGTGTTTTTCATTTTTTCGATAAATACCTTTGATGACGTCATATCCGGCTTTTTGTAAAAGTTGAGGCGGCACTGTCACACCCTCATTTTTCCATTAAATTGATTGAAATTTTGGCAAAGCAATCTTCGACGAAGGCCGGGGTTTGGTATTGCATTTCAGCTTGGTGGCTTAAAAACTAATGAGTGAGTTTGGTCATTAAAAATCGGAAATTTGTAATTAAAATTATTTTTTTATTAAACGATCCAAAAACAATTTCATCTTATTCTTCGTCATTGTCTGATTTCAAAAACATATACATATGTTATATTTGGATTAAAAACAAGCTCTGAAAATTAAAAATATAAAAATTATGATCAAAATTAAATTTCCGAAATCGTTTTAAAAACTATTTCATCTTATTCCTTGTCGGTTCCTGATTCCAAAAACATATAGATATGATATGTTTGGATTAAAAACACGCTCAGAAAGTTAAAACGAAGAGAGGTACAGTAAAGCGTGCAATGAAGCACAGCGCAATCGCTACCGCGCCAAACAGGCTCGTCACTTTCACTGCGTTTTGCACTAGCGGCGGACTACGTTCAGTTTCCTTCTGTGAGTTCCACAGCTTGACTAAATGTAGTAATTTCGCCTTACGCGACTTGTTTTACATTTGGTCAAGTTTTGACTAAATGTTTTAACATAGAGGGGGAATCGAGACGAGGGTCGTGGTGTATGTGTGTGTGTGTGTGTGTGTGTGTGTGTGTGTGTGTGTGTGTGTGTGTCTGTCTGTCTGTCTGTCTGTGCGTGTGTGTGTGTAGAGCGATTCAGACTAAACTACTGGACCGATCTTTATGAAATTTGACATGAGAGTTCCTGGGAATTATATCCCCGGACGTGTTTTTTTTCTCGATAAATACCTTTAATGACGTCATATCCGGCTTTTTGTAAAAGTTGAGGCAGCACTGTCACACCCTCATTTTTCAATCAAATTGATTGAAATTTTGGCCAAGCAATACTCGACGAAGGCCGGACTTTGGTATTGCATTTCAGCTTGGTGGCTTAAAACCTAATGAATGAGTTTGGTCATTAAAAGTCGGAAACTTGTAATTAAAATTATTTTTTATTAAACGATCCAAAAACAATTTCATCTTATTCTTCGTCATTGTCTGATTCCAAAAACATATACATATGTTATATTTGGATTACAAACAAGCTCTGAAAATTAAAAATATGAAAATTATGATTAAAATTAATTGTCCGAAATCGATTTAAAAACAATTTCATCTTATTTCTTGTCGGTCCCTGATTCCAAAAACATATAGATATGATATGTTTGGATTAAAAACAAACTCAGTAAGCTAAAAAGA
Organism: Littorina saxatilis; assembly: GCF_037325665.1. Classification (NCBI taxonomy): domain Eukaryota; kingdom Metazoa; phylum Mollusca; class Gastropoda; order Littorinimorpha; family Littorinidae; genus Littorina; species Littorina saxatilis. The sequence goes on along the minus strand of NC_090246.1, from coordinate 74,566,611 downwards.
ATAGACATACTGAAAAGCGTGTTATCCTGCTCAGCGCGACCACTACCGCACTATTCTGCATGGCTTGTCGATTTCACTGCCTTTGCCACGAGCGGTGGACTGACGAAACTACGACTATGTGGTCTTGGTGAAAAAAGCAGTGCGTTCAGTTTCATTCTGTGAGTTCGACAGCTTGACTAAATGTTGTTATTTCGCCTTACGCGACTTGTTTTTAACTGCCAAACCCTACTAGGGTTCTATATGATAGCCGCGTGAACACAAACACAGTGATAACAATCCAGGCATATTTTGTACTTTTCTGTTACAATTTTTGTTTATAAAGGTGTGTGTAAAATAAAGATTTTGTTGAGCAATGTAGACTTAAATGTTGTTATTGTTGTTGTGTGTGAGTGTGTTTGTGTGTGTGTGTGTGTGTGTGTGTGTGTGTGTGTGTGTGTGTGTGTGTGTGTGTACGTATGTGTGTCTGTGTGTGTGCGAGCGAGCATGCATGCGGGCGTGCGTGCAGTGTGTGCGAGCTCGTTAATTAATACCAGTAGCCCTGTTTAAAAAACAGTTGTTGAAAATTCTCTTTCAGAGCATCGTATGGCTTAAAAGATATTTTCTTCTGTAATTGGGTATTTAAAATACATGTGAGGAGGGTGAACAAAAACCCATATGATACCAATTGCACGTGGGCTGATGGTGATCGCACGTAGCGAGATGTAGATTTGTGAATGTTACATTTACATGTGAAGAATTTTGTGTTGTCAGTGTTTGCCCAAGAGAACAAAAATATGTACATATATATTGAAGAATTGGTTTCAGTTCATCTTTATGCGACAAATGAATTCTATAGGGGACAAGGAAATGCATGAACGTTAATTTGCGTGTGACGTTGTTTTTCTCCTTTTGTCATTCTATGCGCATCGACCGTTTTGTGTGCGGTTGTGTGTGTGTGTGTGTGTGTGTGTGTGTCAGTGTGTGTGTGTGTGTGTGTGCGTGCGTGCGTGCATGTGTGTGTGTGTGTGTGTGTGTGTAAAGCAGTGTTACAAGAGTGATACTGCAAACCAATGAGCATGCAGTAAGTTTGCAGCAGTCGGTCAAACTGGATGTCATTCCTCTGCTGACCCAGCCACTGCATTTTAACCTGGCATTTAGGGCAGAGGTAGGTACATATCATAGCCCGCCTCACAGCAGGCTATATACTGTAGACCGTGACTCCGAAAAGACAGCGATCTGATGTATGCTTGTACAATTTATGTTTAAACCGATGTAAATAATAATAGAAATGTTAAAATACTAAAATAAATGATAATGAATAAAATAACCCTAAAATAGTATATTTTCTTTTTCGGCGGTTGTACATTTATAATTGTGGTGTAGCCAGTTAACGCATTTACAGTACATCAACTATGTTTGCAGGAGCAACATCGGTATCAGCAGAAGAAAGGACTCCAAAATCTTACCTTACTTATGCTGATATTTTGGGGGGAATAAGAAAGTCTTCAATATGTAATATCTTTCGCCTTATGTCTAAACAAAAATAGTCGACAACATTAATTCAACCTATTGGAATTACAAAAGCAACGCTGGTAGTTTTCTTGTTGCAAATGTTTTTACACAACTATTGTGATGGCAAATCAGCGTTAGAAAAAAGGAAGGAAAGAGAGTGACCATTCATTTCTATTACATACAACGCAGAAACACTTACCTTCTCGGGCTATATATCCTTATTTTTGCATTTGACGGCCCTCAATTGAGGTTAACCCCCCCCCCCTCCCAATTTCCTCCGCTTTGAAACAAACGCTCACGAACCTCAACTGTGTGTTACAGACGCACTTGAAGATGGACAAGGTCAAAAGGCTCCGACAGTTTGCCTGCGTTCTCCTCATCATTTCCTGCGGTAAGTAATCACTTTTACTTTCACCACAAGGGGTAGGAGTTGAGATGGGTACGATACTTCTGCGCGTGAAATTAGTGTAGGTGACATTTAATAGCCACTTGTAAAATATTTGATTCGATTGAATGAATGTGTGTGCGTTCGTCCGTCGGTCCGTGCGTTATTTTTTGAAATATCAAGAGAGTGTTTTTACAAAACGGGTAGCGCCGTCAAATGTAGGCGAACTTTAATGACACATGTTTTCCAAATGTTACACGTCGTGCAAGCCAACAAGACGTGTGAAATAGATTCCAGAGAGCAACCGTGTTGAAGACTATTGGCTTAAAGCCACCCTCCGCCTCCCGTAAACCATCAGTTTCTGGCCACGGACACTGTCACACACAGTACAAACACCCTTTTGTTTAAACACTTACTGCTGGAGAACACTCTAGGTGCCCTGCATAAGGAGCGAGCATTTTTCAAAGAATTTATTTTTGCGTGGACAGACGGATTTCTATCCAGACAAATCGGAAGCCTCGTTATGGCGCTAGACCTAACTGTTAAAATCTAAATAATAAATTGACAGCTTGTTACACAAACATTGTTAACTTTGGCTTATAAAAAAAAATGCTGGTCGACTGAGATTTCAACCATTGTGTCTGTGTAGATTGAATATTGCGCACATACACTTCCGCGACGTGGATAAAATTACATCTAATGAGCTGCATCTTATCATTGCCCAAGCAGACGAATTTTCCGATAACTGCTAGTTTCTTTGAAGAAGCCGACACTCGGTTTGTGTCACAATCAGTCATGTGTTGTATTTTTGATTCAGAGGTACACAATAACATGCTATTGCTGATACAGAGTTGCATTGAAACTACAAACTGAGAACTAAGTTCATCACATAATTATATATATATATATATATATAAAAAAAAAAATAAAAAAAAAATAAAAAGTGGGTCACACGTACGGGGCCATGACGGCTCGGGGGTTGAATAAACCACGAGAACTTGGGTGTGGTTAAAGCATGCTAAATAGCCATTCAAGCAAACTGTGTCATTTAGTTATGTTAAATGCTATTGCAAGTGAGTTCCATAAGGTTAGACTGAATTGCTTATTTTGTGAAAGATTCCATCGTTCTGTAAACCTCATGTGAGGCGGAGTGGGGCTTTAATTTCTAAATTCTGTTTATCCTACATACTGTACTTGCGTGTCTTCTGCTCCAAACATCCCGGAATCGACGCGTCCAAATCGAAGACGCTTCATATGGAACCTCGATTTCTTCCAAAACCTTTTTCAATCTGTGACGTCAAAGCAAAGAGACGTCACTGCAGAAAGTATAGCGTGACGTGTTGATTTTAAAAAAATTTCAAGGGGAAACAACAAGCGCACAAGTGTTCCCAGAATGACGTTTGTCTCGGTGACTTTGGAATCAAGAGAAGTGAAAAATCTGGTCCCTGCCAGATTAGTTTGACACGACCTCATTTACATGATATACGAACAGGTAAATTGAACGATATTGTTATCTCATGGGTGGTCTCTCTCACGTATGTAGGATAAAGTATACTAATATAATACTGTCATGTCCGACATTATGATTGTGGCATTTCCCATCTGTCTGTCGGACCACAAACAGATCATCATAGATAGTATATATACCTGTGATCGCACCTAATATAAGCGCTTGCCTGAGTTCATGTCCATATATTGTTCTTCGAGTGATAACTGTATAATGTTTATATTAAATAAGATCCTGTTTAAACCAACCACAGGTACTCCTCTTATAAAAGCAACAACTCCACCAACAACCACTACACCAACAACCACTGGTACTGCGCCTACCACGACAGGTCCTGCAACAACCACTAGTACTGCTTCTACACCACCATCCCCTACACCAACAACCACTGGTACTACGCTTGCGCCAACCACGACAGGTCCTGCAACCACTACACGACCATCCCCTACACCAACAACCACTGGTACTGCGCCAACCACAATTTTAGCATTGTGAAACAATTGTCAGAACATTCGTTGTATTTGCAGCCAAACATTAATTGATGACTTGTAGATCTACGATCGAGCTCTTTAAATTAAGAGTAGTTCGCTTTTTTTGTAACTTAAAGAGATTATATCTAACAAGAAAACTGTCTCTCATCGCCCCAAGAGCTATACAGTTCAGGTTGGGGGTTGTAATTATGTGACTACACACCACTGGTGACACCAGGAATACCTTTAAATAAACATTTGAGCGCTGAGTTACTCAAATTGAAAACTGCTGTGTTTTGAGTAGGAATCCCAAACTGTAATTCTCATTGTGACGGCTTTTTGCACAAGTCATAATTTTCGTCCTGCCTCTCGACCCTGAGTATTTCATGCGCTATTCCTAGAGATACAGATTTAAAATTGAGCAGAGAGCTACAGAAGTCGTTTTGGGAGTTGAATAGATGACAACACACAGGAGGAAGGTCTTAGAATTAGTGTTTGAGCGTTCTATTTTTCAAATCTGAATGCTGTGTTTGGTAGTTATTTCAGACCGTGATATTCTCCACCGGACATTGTGTTTGTTTCTGTTATGCAGCGTTTTAGTTCTGTGTGGCACGGAATTTTCATGCGTAAGTTAGACTGTAGGTTTGACTTCTTAAATCCAACGGTCTTTATCTGCTTTGACGAATGGGTATCTATGAGGACTTAATAAAATATGATGACGGACGGAAGTCCGGACTCCTGACAGGAGAGCTGGGCGAAAAAAACCGCTCGCTGATTACAAATCATGTAATTATTTAGCATAGTTACGGAGCAGTTTTGAGCAAATCATCGCAGGTGTTTCTAAATTACAGTACAGCGAATGTCCCATGAACTTTTAAAGGTCCAAATCGTCAGAAAAATTTCAAAAATGGCGCCTATCTTTAACCCATTTTCTGCAATATATGCAGTCAGGACGCAAGGGGTAGGTTTCAGATTCATAAGTGTTCTATTCTGCGTGTCGGAATGCAAACATAAACAAATTAAAGCTGAGTATTGGTTATTTCGGGCAACGGCTTAAATTCCGTCTTCTTTTGATAGTTTTAGCTACTACCCGCTGGCGCTAAATACGCTGTACGTAAATCTACAAATATGATTTACCTAGCGATGTGTGTAGATAATTCACCCCAGGTTTAAACAGCAATCCTATATTCACACGAAATTTCGTCTCGATCCTTCTCTTGTTCCTCTCTCCGTAAGACAGATTATTCGGTACTAATACTGGTTATAGTTTGATGAGGGAGACACCAACCATATAAATACAAACAATTTGTGTCACTGTGCTTCATCTGCTAAAAGAGATAAAATCAAAGACAAAAAAAGCTGGCACATACAGTCCTGGAAAATAACAGTTTTGGCCTGCCTGATATCAGTTTTGCAACTTCTGAAAGATCAAATCGCGATCATCAAATATTCATTAGTTTTGACCTTTTTTGCTGTTATACAATAATTTAAATTCTGGTTTTACCTCGGGATGTCAGGAATTTCATTCACAATTTAACATAATGCATTTCGCATCCAATCTATTAAGTGTAGTTTGAAAGTAAGCAATAATGAAAATATGCTCCTGATATTCTTTGAAACTACTGAAACTAAATACAGTTTTGTACCTTGCTCTTCTTAACAAACATGAACGAGAAAGATTAATTTTTCATTTTAAAGAAGTTCATACATTGTGCAAAAACACAAATATAAGTGCTTCAGGTTTTTTTTAAACAATATTGTTAAAATCATCAGATGATGGTAACTAATCTATCCAAACACATGCATACCGAACGTGTCTGTTTGGGATGGATGGAACAACGTTGTCCCATGGTTTGTCACCACACAATAACTTCTAGACCCATTCTATTACGAGCAGCACCGCCCGGATAAATTACAGAAAAACCCGCACGGAATTGGCGAACATTGATTCATGATTGCTTAAGGACAGATCAATGTTTCTTTTGTCAACAACATTCTGTATGTCCTGTTCGCAGAAAGCTTAGAAAGTCAAACAACCGTTCACGAAATAGGTACTTTTTCGTCGTTATCATCATCATCATCATCATCATCATCATCATCATCATCATCATCATCATCATCATCATCATCATAATCATCATTATGGTGTGTGTGTGTGTGTGTGTGTGTGTGTGTGTGTGTGTGTGTGTGTGTGTGTGTGTGTGTGTGTGTGTGTGTGTGAGCTCTTTTTGCCGATGTGTGCTGGTAGAGGTAAAGTAATGCAAATCTTTAGAACTTGGACAAATTAGTTATTGATGTCTTCTTAACTGTTTGCTCTGCAAAAGGGTGAAACGAAAACCTATTGTCACGTCGGATATGCTGTTATGAGGAAACAGTCTACATGTAATGTTGTTTATTGCAATTTTGCTGATGTGTGTTTTGCAGCTACGTTGCCTCCTAAATAATTCATTTTTGTTTGAAACGTAAAAATGTAGTTTCATCCCAATGTAAAACTCGCATAATCATTTCTCAGAAAGGAGCAAAACGTTTTGTCTTTTCATGCATAACTTTACATACTTTTTCTAAACGGCCACGTACCAAACAAGCATTTGAATTTTGATGCAATTTCGAATGGAGTGATAGAAATGATCCCTGCGCCTATTAAGCGAAACTCAGCAAAAAGCATATTGCGACACTTTTTGTACTCCAACTGAATAATTCATGCCCGTGTCCGAATTATAAAGTCGGAGCACAGAATGTGTTGCAATAATTTGTTTGCAGATATTGTATTTTTAGACAATGACATTTTTGACGTCGTGTGTGTGTGTGTGTGTGTGTGTGTGTGTGTGTGTGTGTGTGTGTGTTTGTGTGTGTGTTTGTTTGTGTGTGTACGATGCAGTGTTATGTATGTGATATTTTGCTCCGATGGTATACACACACACACAATATTTTGCTCCGATTGTATACACACACACACACACACACTCACACACACACATACACACACACACATACACACACACATACTCGCATACACTCACACACACACACACGCACACTAACACACCCACTCACCCAAACTTTCTTTTCAGCAAAAATGTCATGTTGTTTTGTTGTTGTTAGTAATATTTGTTTGATTAAATATTATCTTTATTCTAAAACGTTGGTAATTAATATCAAAATAATTCAAAACAAAAATAAACACCCTTCTCTTCGGTGTTTTCTTCTAAATGACTATGACTTTTTTTCCCGTAAAGAAACCTTGCCAACAGCACAAACCACTTGGGGGTTGCCATCCAATACAAGCCTATCTTCTGGTTACGGTGAGCTTTGCCAGTAGATTATGATCGTCTTTGACATCATTAACATGATCGTCGTCGTTGTCATATAATCGTCATCGTGGTCATGAGTGTCGTCATCGTTGTTGTCGTCATTATCATCATCGTCACCATCATTGTGTGTGTGTGTGTGTGTGTGTGTGTGTGTGTGTGTGTGTGTGTGTGTGTGTGTGTGTGTGTGTACACTGTACATCTGTCTGAGTAGCATCCGGTGGGAATTGTAAATGTACATTTTCAGCCAGATCCTCAGGAGATCAGCAGTCTGAATCAACCAACATTGATCATACAAACGATTTTGGACAAAATTAGAAAAAAAGGGTAAAGAATAAGTCAGGTTTCGCTTAGTCTCGTCAAGTCAAGGCTGTCTTTCCGTTAAAGATACATTTCTTCCCATTTATTCCCCCCTCTGCTTCTTTACCTCTGTAAACTTGTAGAGCTAGTTATTTTTCGATAATGACCCAGCAACCAAACAAATAACGAGCCAGCAACAGCCTGAATCCTCGATAGTGCAATGGGTTGAGAAGCTGTTCTGTTTTGGTACTACTTTTGCGACTGAAAAGTTCCGAACGCTCCATACGTACGAAGTATACATCTCTGGAGCAAACAATACAAACATACCGCGTTTAAATTAACAACTACAGGCCTGAACACATGAATCTCCATATAAAATCCATGAGTGTTGTTGTTTTCTGAATCTAGATCTGCCGTGCACAACCCGTTCATCACAAGCAAATTCCCAAGGCAAGTAACTCATACTCTAGCCGACAAGAGTAGTTCCCCTTCTTTCAACGCAGTTTCTTCGACAACACTGACTGCAATCCGACGGTCAGTTTTGAACAATATTTCATTTTATAAACAGATCACACGCAACCAAATGCACACACCTCATCAATTTAAACAACATAAAGCGGTTTCATACACTATTTTCCCCAGAAAACTGAACTTCATACAGTAATTAACGTTGGAACACGGGTGCAAAAGTTCGTCTGCTAGTCCCATTTGACGAAAGAACATTATCTTAAAGCGATACTAAAACATAAACAGAACACACAATATCTGCCTTTACCGCCACAGCAGAATAAAAGCACATCTGTGTACTTGATTTTAGTCTAAAACAGGGAAACTGACAAGAAGTGTTAACAGAATGGAATGATTTGCACGGAACTATACAACCGCGCATTAATCGATCGCCTGCGCAGGTTGACTGGTTGAGTGATTCGGATTCGATCAAACTTTCGCACAAAAACTCCTGTTTTCTTTGAATAACTGAAGAAAGGGGGAATAAAGAGGTTACACACCTCGTCTCAGTGATTATTAAAAATAATGGTCTCAGTTCGCGGTCATGAAAAAGCTCGCTGAAGCTCGCATTTTTCATGATCCGCAAACTTCGACCATTATTTTTAATAATCACTGAGACTCGGCATGTAACCTCTACGTACACCACCTTGTAAATACCCGCTGATCAGTCCATGCATGACCCGAGAATACAACATCTTTTCTTGTGAACTAATACCAAACTTTGCCTTACTATTTCCCGTGCATTTACAGAATTAATTCCGTAAGTGACACATGTGTAAATCTGCAAAATTGAATAAGGAAAATCTTTCTAACTCTGAACAGAAAGCCGGCTTGCTGGCGACTTTTGGGTATGTGCTAAAGTGAACGCATGTTTTTGCCCCATTTAATAGTTTGGGCAGATCTGTGGTTTTGTATAAGATGGTTTAAACTCGAAGAATACCTTCCATTTTGACAATCATGCCTTTGTTTTCCCCACGCAGTAAAAATTGAACCTGTTGAAGAAACCTGTGTTCCACTCAAGAAAGTCTCAGACTCATCCAACTGCACAGAACAAGACATCCTGGCAAACATCACTGTCCAAAGTTTCGGCGCATGCGTAAAGGCGTGTCTCGTGACTTCCGGCTGCGTCTGTTTGGCGATTGAGCAATCGGTCAAGGACAACTTCACCCTTGGCAGTTGCGTGCTGGGAAATTTAGGAACCTATGAAGGGAATCTAGAATACGTTTTGTATGAAACCGTTGGTAGAATCAATTCAACTAACGAAGGATCCCCCTGATAGTCGCGATGGGGCCTAGGAGTATCATTGCCGACGACGAAAGTGTCCAAGCTCCGGCCAGGTGATTCTTAAGGCATGCAAAATATACCCAAAATGAAGGAAACAGGAACTTTTCTTTATTTCTTATTTTCATGTATCTTTTTATGAACACGTTATTAATGTGATATAAGATGAATCGAATACAAAGAAGAATCCGTAACAGATAAAAGTAACGATCCCAAAAACGAAAACGAAAAAACAAACAGGATAATTTATGAACAAAAATAATTTATAAAACTGTTGTATCATTTAATTTACTCGTAATAAACATTGGAAAAACAAAAGGGTGGGTTGGTGTTTTTGCGCATTATTTTCAATAATAGCTCTGTCACATGTGACTTGGAATAAAGGCCGTGAAAGGTGAATGCTCGCCCTAATAGGCTTGAGGTTTGCTGGCCGATGTGAATGCGTGATATATTGTGTAAAAAATTCCATCTCACACGGCAGAAATTAATATGTAAAGCGCATTGAGCATATATATGATTATGCGCTATAACAAATGTCCATTATTATTATTATTATTATTATTATTATTATTATTATAATAAATTGCTGAGGACGGAGAACGACCAAAATGATCTCACATCGTACGAAACCAATGTTGTTACAACGTTTCTGTAATATTTCATATGCGCCTGGGGAGTTTGCTTTCTTTCAGGACAAAGCTTTGGGTTTGCTACTCTAACCCTAACCCTAAATAGCATTTGTATGTCGTAGCTCGTCTGTTTTTGTAAATTTTATTTGGTCCAATTCGTGTTCTTCTTTTATGTATTTTGCTCTATGCCGATTTGTTTTAAAGGCTATGTTTTGTATTTTGATCGAGTTTGATTAAACCTTTTGTTTGTTTTAAGTAACATTATTAAATTCGGAACGGATAGACCTGCTACCGTCCAAAACAAAACAAAAGAAGAAAATCAAAGAAATGTCAGTTCATTTTACATACCTTTAACTAATTTTCTCTCTTTGAATCTTTATTAAAGTATATTAACACAAAACAGTAAAAGCTTTGGTAACTGGCAAGAATATAACCTTTAACTTTGTGTTACTAGTTTGTTGTATGTTGTCCCCCGAAAGCGGAGTATTGCTGCCTAAATGGTGGGGTAAAAACGGCCATACACGTAAAAACCCACTCGTGCAAAATCACGAGTGTTCGAGGGAGTTTCAGCCCATAACGGAGAAGAAGGAGAAGAAGGAGAAGAAAAGTCAATGCCATTGCATGATCCTTAGTGTTGACTGCCGACGCCCGCTGACATAGCGGAGGTGCGCAAAAGGAACAGCCATGTATGTGCAGACTTTTTGTTACGCCTTCATTGCCTGCAGCTAACTATGGCAGTTGTGTGCCCCTTGACTTTAGATGTTCACACATTGATTCTTACACTTTCTCCTTTTTACATTTAGTCAAGTTTTGACTAAATGTTTTAACATAGACGGGGAATCGAGACGAGGGTGGTGGTGTATGTGTGTGTGTATGTATGTGCGTGTGTGTGTGTAGAGCGAGTCAGAGAAAACTACTGGACATGAAATTTCAGATGTAAGTTCCTGGGTACGATATCCCCGGACGTTTTTTTCATTTTTTTTATAAATGTTTTTGATGACGTCATATCCGGCTTTTTGTGAAAGTTGAGGCCGCACTGTCACGCCCTCATTTTTCAATCAAATTGATTGAAATTTTGGTCAAGCAATCTTCGACGAAGTCCGGACTATGGGATTGAATTTCACCTCCGCAGTGTCAAAATTAATTAACTAGTTTGCTCATTAAAGTTGTCGTTAGAATCGAATTTTTACTAACAGATTTAAAAATGATTGCATTGTATTTCCCAATTTCTCCTGATTTTAAAAACATATACATATGTCATGTTTACTATAAAAATGTGCTCAGAATTACATAAAATAGGTTTAAGTAAGTACTGCGTTCGTGCGCTAAACGCGGAGACGAGCGTGACCCGTCTCGGTTTTTCGGTGTGGTTAGTCGAGACTATCTTGATATGGTCTCGGCGATGACTGTTTTTTGGTGTTAATCTCAGTGTTACTTTGATGTCGACAGCTTGACTAAATGTTTTTATATCGCTTCACGCGACTTGTTCTTCTTTGTTCATGAACTGAAACTTCCACTATCACTCATGTTTTTGCACGAATGGATTGTTACGTGTATAACCACTTTTACCCGGCCATTTAGGCAGCCACACGCCGCTTTTGGAGGATGCATGCTTGGTATTTTCGTGTTTTTATAGCCCACCGAACTCTGACTTGCATTATTGGATCTTTTCCGTTTGCACTTGGCCTTGTGCTTGCGTGTACTCACGAAGGGGGATAAGGCACTAGTAGGTCTGCATATAAGTTGACCTGGGAGATCGGAAAAATCTCCACCCTTACACCACCAGGCACGGTCGGGATTCAAACCCACGACCTTTGGGAGGCCGGCGTCGTGCCGTGCTTTTTGGTCTTTTTGTTATCCAATAGGCCCGATTCGCCCGCCACTTTAACATTTTAACTCTCGCCATTTTGACATCGAAAAATCGACATGCAACAGGGCTCATTATATTTTCATTATTATTTGCATGTTTGGCGCCTTCAAAGACCACTAGGTCGATGTAGTTCTTTTGTTGAATGTCTCGTTTTGTCTGACATTACATAACGTTCTTAACACATACACACACACACACACACACACACACACCTACGCACACACACACGCGCGCATGGACGGACACACGCACGCAAGCACGCACACACACACACACACACACACACCAGGACTACATTTTAATTTGTGTGTGTCTGAAATTGTTTGCTTTTGTCAATTTTAAAGGCCGTTGGGTTGAAGTTCTTATGAATTTTTTGTTTTGTTGTGAATAAAACGTTCCTTAAAATCTAAATGTTCTTGTTTTTAATTTATTTTTGTTTTTATAAAATACCTTGCTCGAGAAAGTTTACGACGGTTTATCTGGATTATCCTTTTTTACAGCTTAAAAACCCCATTCATACCGCCCTGTACTTTTCAATATGTTAAACAGTAACGCAAACTTGTAATTTTTTTTGGGTAGTTGTTTTGTTTTGTTTGCATTGCAATCTTCTGGGACATCATAGTCATTTAGATGCAAACACCGAGGAGAAGGGTGTTTATTTTTGTTTTGAATTATTTTTATATTAATTACCAACTTTTTAGACAAAAGATAGTATTGAATCAAAACATATTACTAACAACAACAAAACAATATGACATTTTTTGCTGAAAAAAGGTTTGTGTGAGTCAGTCAGTCAGAAGTCAGAAATTTTATTCGCGTAAACACAGGCCCGGTTCATAGCGAAAAGGGTGCTTGGGGGGTTGGGTAATCGAACGATCAGCAATCCTCAGTGTTCACATTGGGTTCGGTCCGTTACAAACACAATGCATCGTTCGGAAGCATCCGACTGGTATTCCAAGGTTTGTGTGAGTGTGTGTGTGTGAGTGTGTGTGTGTGTGTGTGTGTGTGTGTGTGAGTATGTGTGTGAGTGTGTGTGTGTGTGTGTGTGTATGTGTGTGTGAGTGTGTGTGTGTGTGTGTGAGTGTGTGTGTGTGTGTGTGTGTGTGTATACAGTCGGAGCAAAATATCACATACATGACACTGCATCGTACACACACACACACACACACACACACACACACACACACACACACACTCACACACACACACACACACACACACACACACGCGCGCGCGCGCGCGACTGTCTAACAGAAAAAGCTTGCCGAGCAGTCCTGAAACAAAGGTGAACTTTTCTGCGTTTGAAGTTCTCGTCTTTCTTTTATAAGCGAGACAAAGGACAAAAGCGACTCTAAGTCTACAGACATCTGCCACAGGTAAGAGTCAGCTTCTAACCGTAATTCGGTTAAAAATCCAAAAACAGATAGACTGCTAACGTCCCAAAATGAATTGTCAAAATACAAGAATGATAAGATCTGGGAACGTTTTTATTTTAACAAACAAGACGTTCACGAGTACATCGGCCCAAATGCCTTTTTAGTTGACAAACAAACAGACAGACAGACAGACATACAGACCGACAGACAAACAAATAAATGAAGTAAAAACTTGGTTGAGAAAGCGTTCAGTTTGCTGTAATGTGGTTAAATGCAGAGCCACAAAGAATGGCCATGGATTCATAAAAAATAAAATAAACGTGATAGTTTTTAGATCATTCTTTATGACTCCGTAATTCAGTTAGGTTTCAATCTCAAATACATAACTGAAAGCATGAATTCGTAATCGAAAACGCGTGTACATGCTTCAGCAGAAACATAATTGATGTATTTTGGGGTCGTTTTCAGCTATTGATATTAACAGAAGCGAGTTATAGAAATGAAAGGCACACTCAATCTCGTGAAAACATTGCATAGTTCTCCTCATCATCTCCGATATGGCCAGACTTTCACAAGGAATATGTTCATCTCTCCACTTGGTCACATTCCTAGAATTAAGAGCCAGGGTGATCTCTGAGCGCAGTTAGAATTGTAGATGAATTAATTTCGTAAAAGCAACTGGTTGCTTCTTAAGGAATTATTTCATCAAACGACAAGCAATCAGGATGTTGAATTTGGCATGTGACCAAACAAAAGGATGACCACTAACTTTGTGTTAGGGGCAAACTTATACCTGCGCAGAGTCAGCGGCACAGACTACGCACTGCAGATTATTGAGGTAATTCTTTTTTTTCCCAGCCCGCAATACGTTGCGTGAAAAGAAAACAGGCCAAGTACTCGTCATAATCCCTATCGCAGCATGCAGCGCCGCTGACTCTGCCCAGGTATAATTTGCCCCTTAGGGGCTCCGCTCACATGTAACTTCAGCAGGACCGACGACGCACTGCAGCTTATCCCAGCCCGCTACACGTTGCATGAAAGGAAAACAGGCCAAGTACTCGTCATAATCCCTATCGCGGCATAAATAATAGGCCGTCTGTGCCGCTGAAACTGCGCAGGTATATTCTGCCCATTATGACTTTTGGTTTGTGTTGCATAGCAAATTTAATCGTTTGTCCCTTTGACAATGCTGGCAATTGAATTAGTCAGTTATAATTCTTATCAGTTGGGTCGTCACGTCGTCAGTCGAGCGTAAGGGGTTTGTGTGCTGAACGTAGGAACAGGTAAGCCTACTATGTTTTTACATTTAGTCAAGTTTTGACTAAATGTTTTAACATAGAGGGGGAATCTAGACGAGGGTCGTGGTGTGTGTGTGTGTGTGTGTGTGTGTGTGTGTGTGTGTGTGTGTGTGTGTGTGTGTCTGTGCGAGTGTGTGTGTAGAGCGATTCAGACTAAACTACTGGACCGATCTTTATGAACTTTGACATGAGAGTTCCTGGGAATGATATCCCCGATTGGTTTTTTTCATTTTTTCGATAAATACCTTTGATGACGTCATATCCGGCTTTTTGTAAAAGTTGAGGCAGCACTGTCACACCCTCATTTTTCAATCAAATTGATTGAAAAATTGGCCAAGCAATCTTCGACAAAGGCCGGACTTTGCTATTGCATTTCAGCTTGGTGGCTTAAAAACTAATAAATGAGTTTGGTCATTAAAAATCGGAAACTTGTAATTAAAATTATTTTTTTATTAAACGATCCAAATATAATTTCATCTTATTCTTCGTCATTTTCTGATTCCAAAAACATATACATACGTTATATTTGGATTACAAACAAGCTCTGAAAATTAAAAATATGAAAATTATGATTAAAATTATTTTTCCGAAATCGATTTAAAAACAATTTCATCTTATTCCTTGTCGGTCCCTGATTCCAAAATCATATCTAGATATGATATGTTTGGATTAAAAACAAACTCAGTGAGCTAAAAAGAATAGACATACAGAAAAGCGTGTTATCCTGCTCAGCGCGACCACTACCGCACTATTCTGCATGGCTTGTCGATTTCACTGCCTTTGCCACGAGCGGTGGACTGACGAAACGACGAGTATGTGGTCTTGGTGAAAAAAGCAGTGTGTTCAGTTTCATTCTGTGAGTTCGACAGCTTGACTAAATGTTGTTATTTCGCCTTACGCGACTTGTTTTTATTTGGTCCAATTCATGTTCTTCTTTTATGTATTTTGCTCTTTGCCGACTTGTTTTAAATGCTATTTTGTATTTTAATCGAGTTTGATTAAACTCTTCCTTTATTTTAAGTAACATTATTAAATTCGGAACAGATAGACTGCTATCGCCTAAAACAAAAAAGAAGAAAATCAAAGAAATATCAGTTAACTAATCTGTCTTTTTTTCTGATTCTTTATTCAAGTAGTTTTACCAAAAAAAGTAAGGGTGTAAGTAACTGGCAGGGATATATCCGTTGACTTTGTGTTACTAGTTTATTGCATGTTGTCCCCCGAAAGCGGAGTATGGCTGCATAAATGGCGGGGTTAAAACGGTCATACACGAAAAAACACACTCGTGCAAAATCACAAGTGTTCGTGGGATTTTCAGCCAATAACGCAGAACAAGGAGAAGTTGCATGTTGCATTTGACACAAACTGAAAAAAATCAATGCCATTGCATGATCCTTGGTGTTGACTGCCGACGCCCGCTGAGATAGCGGAAGGTGCGCTAGGTGCAGATATGTGGGTGCAATATCTTTTGTTTAAACTATCGCAGTTGTGTACCCCTTGGCTTTTGATGTTCACACTTTCTTTTTCTTCTACTTCTTCTTCTTTGTTCATGGGATGAAAACTCCCACGTTAACTCATGTTTTTGCACGAGTGGAGTTGTACGTGTATGACATTTTTACCCCGCCATTTAGGCAGCCCAACGCCGCTTTTGGAAGATGCATGCTAGGTATTTTCGTGTTTCTATAACCCACCGAACTCTGACATGGATTACTGGATCTTTTCCGTTCGCACGAACCCACGACCTTCCGCTTGAGAGGCCGGGGTCTTATTAACTAGCCTAATTCGCCCGTCAGTTTTAACACTCGCCATTTTGAGATCGAAAATTCGACATCCAACAGAGCTCATTATATTTAGTCAAGTTTTGACTAAATATTTTAACATCGAGGGGGAATCGAAACGAGGGTCGTGGTGTATGTGCGTGTGTGCGTGTGTGTGTGTGTGTGTGTGTGTGTGTGTAGAGCGATTCAGACTAAACTACTGGACCGATCTTTATTAAATTTGACATGAGAGTTCCTGGGTATGAAATCCCTGAACGTTTTTTTTCATTTTTTGGATAAATGTCTTTGATGACGTCATATCCGGCTTTTCGTGAAAGTTGAGGCGGCACTGTCACGCCCTCATTTTTCAACCAAATTGGTTGAAATTTTGGTCATGTAATCTTCGACGAAGCCCGGACTTCGGTATTGCATTTCAGCTTGGTGGCTTAAAAATTAATTAATGACTTTGGTCATTAAAAATCTGAAAATTGTAAAAAAAATTAAAAATTTATAAAACGATCCAAATTTACGTTTATCTTATTTTCCATCATTTGCTGATTCCAAAAACATATAAATATGTTATATTTGGATTAAAAACAAGCTCTGAAAATTAAATATATAAAAATTATTATCAAAATTAAATTGTCCAAATCAATTTAAAAACACTTTCATCTTATTCCTTGTCGGTTCCTGATTCCAAAAACATATAGATATGATATGTTTGGATTAAAAACACGCTCAGAAAGTTAAAACAAAGAGAGGTACAGAAAAGCGTGCTATCCTTCTTAGCGCAACTACTACCCCGCTCTTCTTGTCAATTTCACTGCCTTTGCCATGAGCGGTGGACTGACGATGCTACGAGTATACGGTCTTGCTGAAAAATGGCATTGCGTTCACTTTCATTCTGTGAGTTCGACAGCTACTTGACTAAATATTGTATTTTCGCCTTACGCGACTTGTTTTTACATTTAGTCAAGTTTTGACTAAATGTTTTAACATAGAGGGGGGAATCGAGACGAGGGTGTGGTGTGTGTGTGTGTGTGTGTGTGTGTGTGTGTGTGTGTGTGTGTGTGTGTGTGTGTAGAGCGATTTAGAGAAAACTACTTGACCGATCTTCATGAAATTTTACATGGGAGTTCCTGGGTATGATATCCCTAGACGTTTTTTTCATTTTTTTGATAAATGTCTTTGATGACGTCATATCCGGGTTTTCGTTAAAGTTGAGGCGGCACTGTCACGCTCTCATTTTTAAACCAAATTGGTTGAAATTTTGGTCAAGTAATCTTCGACGACGCCCGGACTTTGGTATTGCATTTCAGCTTGGAGGCTTACAAACTAATTAATGAGTTTGCTCATTAAAGTTGTCATTAAAATCGATTTTTCGCAAACAGATTTAAAATTGATTGCATCGTATTCTTCATGACATTCTGAATCTAAAAATATATACATATGTCATGTTTACTCTTAAAATGTGATCACAATTAACGAAAATAGATTAATTAGTCTTACGATTACAATTTAAGAAATCGATCCAAAAATGATTTCATCTTATTCTTTATCGTTTCCTGATTCCAAAAACATATAGATATGATAGGTTGTATTCAAAACAAGCTCAGAAAGTTAACACGAATACAGAAAAGCGCGCTTTCCTGCTTAGCACAATACGCTACTGCGCTAATCTGGCATGTGCATATCACTGCGTTTTGCACGTGGGAGGTAAGCGATTTCCTTCTCGCGGGGATTGACGAAGCTCTACTGTCTTGATGAAAAAAATACAGTGCGTTCAGTTTCATTCCGTGAGTTCGAGAGCTTGACTAAATGTAGTAATTTCGCCTTACGCGACTTGTTTATTTATTATTATTATTAGTGTGTTTGTCCCCTTCAAAGACCATTGGGGAGATGTATTTCTATTGGTGAATGTCTTGTTTTGTCTGTCATTATAACGTTCTTAAAACACACACACACACACACACACACACACACACACACACACACACACTTTTATTTTTATTTTTTTGTTATCTGTTGTGTCTCTTTTTTTGTCCACTTTAAAGGCCGTTAAAGCCAAGTTCTCATGAATGTTTCGTTTAGTCCTGAAGCAACGTTCCAAATATTTAAACTTTTTAATATTCTTATATTTTGTATTAATGAATAACCTTAATTGACAGAGTATACGATGGTTGCACTGAATCATCTTTTATTTTACAGCAAAAACAATTTAATATCCCCAACTGTGCGCGCGCATCGAACGAACGCAATGTTGCATGAACACAAATATCAATTTTAAGACCGTCCTGTATTTTTAAAGCAGTTGTGGAGAAAAGCGCAGTGCACATAATTTTTATTTTATCTCTATTGTTTTGTTTCTATTCAAAATGCTGTTTAGTGACATATTTCTTTACAGCAATTTTGATGTAGATTTCTTAGTGGAGGAGTTCTGGTATATTTTTGAGGGGATTTAACTGCAGCTTGTAAGGAGATTGATAGCAGCCTCGGAGCCTTCAACCTCCCTTCCCTTTTCTGTCGAGCGGCATTTTCATTGGTCCCGTAAGCTGTGACGTCAGAGATAGTCCCGTTAGCTAATAGAGACCATGGTTACCAGCGCTCGGGAGACGTATGAGCAATTAAGGTTCTGAAAAGACCTGAAACCTGCGTCTCCCCTGTTTTAGATTCAGAGTCAACAAAACGCTAGGGTATTTGTCTCTGATTTGAAGAGGAAAAGCCTTGTGCCTGCTACGCCAGATTGTAGCATTTCTCCTTGAGTTGTGTGTGGTTTAGAGAGAAAAAGCCTTGTGCCTTCTGCGCAAAACAACGGCCCCAATACACAACTCTTGTGCCACAGCAAGGTGCTGTTTACATGGTTACCAAATGGCAATTAGGGTAGTGCACGCTACCCTAAAGAGACCAAAAAGGCAGTTTTCGAGCGGCGTCGCTCGATCCTTCTCAGGCCCCGAACCCCTGCCCGATTATTTCCAGCATTTTAGGACTTAGGTTTTATTTTTGGTGGGTGGGTTAAACCATCAGGGTACCCACGGGTCATGCCCGATTTTTCATCCATTTAAAGACTTAAAATATTTTCTGGGTAAGGTTCTAAGAGTCGTTTTCAGGCCTAGGAGTGCAGCCCGATTTTTCGGCAGTCTAAAGACTTTGACATTTTTGTACTTGAAGGACAAGCGACTGTATTATAACCAACTTCAACTTTTGTACAGACATATTTTCTTTGAAAGATCCCATGTATGTTTTTAAGATTGTTTTCTTGGCTTGAATACACATTTGGAACTTGACTTGACTCTTGTCACTGAATTGATATTCTGTTTGTCTGTTCGTCTTGTCGTGTGTATGTTTGATTGCCATTCTGACAAATGTCTTTCAGACACATATGCACCATAACATCTTGGACACAGACAGTACAAGTTTATGTGAGGCTATTACCGCTCGGCTTTACACAGTAACACAAGCTTGTTACTTTTTGTGTGTGTGTGCACTACTACATTCTAGGACTTTGTATATCAGTGAAAGAAAACAAAGATGGGAAACATTCAAAGGAAATTGTTTATGTTTGTTTTGAAGTTTAAAAAAAATAAATATTTATAACGTACATGTAGAATAACGATCGTATTTTAGCAACACATCTTATCAAAGAAAACTTGATATTTTTGCAGAAAGGAAAATTTGGCCACTTTCCTTGTCATTCTATCCATACGTCACACCGTGTGGGTATGTGTCTGTGAGTGTTCATTTCGTTTAATTTTACCTAAGTGGAAAGTCAGAAATAGCAGAATGATCGAAAGTTTACGCAAGCCTATCTAGATAAACAAAGGCTGTAAACAATGCAGCTACGGGCGAAGTGGCGCAGTGGTAAGACGTCGGCCTCCTAATCGGGAGGTCGTGAGTTTGAATCCCGGTCGCTGCTGCCTGGTGGGTTAAGAGTGGAGATTTTTCCGATCTCCCAGGTCAACTTATGTGCAGACCTGCTAGTGACTTAACCCCCTTCGCGTGTACACGCAAGCACAAGACCAAGTGCGCACGGAAAAGATCCTGTAATCCATGTCGGAGTTCGGTGGGTTATGGAAACACGAACATACCCAACATGCCTACCCAACGAAAGCGGAGTGAAGCTGACTATGCTCTCAGAGCATAGTGTGGGGAACCCAAATGGGCAAACAAGCTCACACGTCACCAGAATTTCAGGAACGCTGAAAAAGAAGAATGCAGCTACAATCTCAACGACAATACGAGATTTTGAACTACAATGGAAAATTGATTAATTGTGCAAGTGCAATTGTCAAAAGTCCATTACTGAAAATGTAGCGGCCAAAGTCAATTAACTGAACACGATGTTGCGATAAATGTGTGTGTGTGTGTGTGTGTGTGTGTGTGTGTGTGTGTGTGTGTGTGTGTGTGTGTGTGTGCGGGTGTATGTATGTATGTATGTATGTATGTATGTATGTATGTATGTATGTATGTATGTATGTGTGTATGTGTTTTCGTGTGTGTGTGTGTGTGTGTGTATGTGTGTGTGTTTGTGTATGTGTGTGTGTGTGTGTGTGTGTGTGTGTGTGTGTGTGTGTGTGTGTTTGTGCGTGTCTGTGTTTATTTTTCTTTGTTTTGATTGAGCGTAGATGAGAGAATTGGGGATTGCAAATACAGTTAAAGAAAATCGACTTATGCTTTGACTTTCTGACATCAAAAAAATCATTTGTACCAATAGGGAAAAGCGTTCGTGCTCCATTCAAGTGCGGGACAAAGAAAACAATACAATGCGTGCCTCTCTCCAACTTTCTTTTTTCTCTTTGTATGATTGAACTTTTATCCACATTACCTAAATGTTGATTAAAGGAACTCTCCAAAGCAGTAACAAAAAGAAGAAGAAAAATCTTACCATTTTCTTGCAAAGGAGAACAGATCATAATGATTTGACCAGATTTAGATGTTTTGCGATTCACTCACACACACACATACAAACTTCAACAACAGTACAAGCATCACAGACGGCAGATGTATTTTCTTGGTCATAGAAGAGCTAACTTGGAAAATTGGTTTTTCACATGCTTACTCGTACTAGAAAGATCGTTTTGTTTATGTTGTACATAGACCAAGCTCCTGTTCTTTGCGCCATAACAACGACCATAAGACGGCATACTATTTTGTTGTTTGAATGAAGAAAGGGAAGCAGGTTTCATTTCTGTCAGATATCAGGCAGTGATGGATGATGACGTTAAATTGAGCTTACTGCCTTGGAAACAGCTAGATCTGGCACAGCTAGACGACAGGGACCGATGGCGGATCAGCTCCCTCACTGAAACAAACACTGCCCTTACATTAGGCGGCACCATGCTCTCCTCACCAAGGCACGGTAATCACGTTACCAATGCTGCAGATCACGAAAGGGCATCCATTATTATTTGCAGGCAGTACGTGCGTTTCTCAAGCCGTGAACTTTATAGATTGTACAGGTCTAATGACGGGCGCAGTGGCGTGGTGGTAAGACGTCGGCCTCCTAATCGGGAGGTCGTGAGTTCGAATCCCGGTCGCTGCCGCCTGGTGGGTTAAGAGTGGAGATTTTTCCGATCTCCCAGGTCAACTTATGTGCAGACCTGCTAGTGACTTAACCCTCTTCGTGTGTACACGCAAGCACAAGACCAAGTGCGCACGGAAAAGATCCTGTAATCCATGTCAGAGTTCGGTGGGTTATTAAAACACGAAAATACCCAGCATGCCTCCCCCGAAATCGGCGTATGCTGCCTGAATGGCGGGGTAAAAACGGTCATACACATACAATTCCACTCGTGCGAAAAACATGAGTGAACGTGGGAGTCTTAGCCCATGAACGAAGAAGAAGAAGAAGAAGAAGTACAGGTCTAATACATCAATTCTTTATGAGTCACAAAAAAGTTAGTTCTCCTTAACGTCATTAACTTTTCAAAACAAATTGCAGGTGGGTTTTTTTATGACAAATCGGGAATGTCACTGTCCACTAAATCGTAAAACGCACTTTAACCGCTAGCTGAACATTCAGTGTAGAAATGCACTTTACACGCTGCTTAATTTTTTTAGCTACGAGCACATAAACACATTTGCAAACAAATGAGCACCGCCACCCCCAACCCACCCTTTCATTTCATAACAATGATTGTGAGAGGGAACGGGCGCAATAATTATCATGACCACTAATTTTGTGTTATGACTTTCGGTCTTGTGTTGAATAGCCCATTTAATCGTTTGTCCCTTTGCCAATGCTGGCAATTTAATCAGATATAATTCTTATTTGGTCGTGACTTCATCAGTCGAACGTAAGGGGTTTGTGTGCTGAACGCAGGGAACAGGTAATATGTTTGTTGTTACTTTTGTGGATGTGTTTATATTGCGTTTGTTGTGTTAGTATTATAGTTTAAACACTGTTGTGTGAAGCATCGTTGTTTATTTTGTGTTAACTTCATAATATTTTGTTTATCCTTGTGACAATTGTTCTTTGTATCTTCACATTGACTCGGATGTATTAAGTTCAGTTTTGTTCTTTTCGGTTGAAAACAGATTTTAACAGATTAATTCACATTTTTAGGTCAAATATTGTTTGATAGAATTCGCTTTTGTAGGGTCCTCACTTTGTGTTCTTGTCACACGTTTTATATATATATATTATGCTTATTCTAAACCACGTTAAAGTCGCCTAATATCTGTTCTGTTTTGTCTCTAGTTTTCTGTGTGAAGAGACAAGGCTTTTGGTTTTCTCTGTCACTGAGATCACAAAGGAATTGTTTGTGAGATAAACAAAACAAAAATCTTTTTCTTTACCTCTTTTGTACCTTACCTGTTTGCCTTTGTCCCTTGCTATATTTAAGTGGGTACTACATAATGTAACGGTGACGTCCCGACTAGCCACCTCCTATCTTGCCCTCTCCTTTCATGCCCCCTCCCGTCTCGCCCCATCCCCCTCCCAAATTCAATTTCTGTGACCCTTGCTATGTCTAGTTTTAGGTCAGTAGTACCTAATGTATCTAACAAATTCAATGTTTACACTTGTCTCTCACGCTCCAGCGTGACCGGGATCTGCGTTGTGAAAAAGGCGTGTTTGACGAACCTCAATCAGCAATCTTCGTGAGTACTTTTAGTCCTTTTCATAATGTTAAAAATATGTTTTATGTGCGCAGTGTTGAAGTTTAATATCTTTACGACGCTTCTGTGGACTGTGCATCTGTAAACTGTTCATTTTGGAGGCCTAGTGCATGAACACGGATACCCACACAAAACTCAGAACTTGAGTCGACGGGCGACATATCCTGCCCAAGACACTTGTTTCCACTAGGCCTATTTGTTTTAGAGTTGGGAGATTTTACAGGAATGAATCTAAAAATCGATTTTTTTCAGTGTTGCTTGTGTACCCAGCATATTCAGATGTCTGGAATATTCCGATAAAAAAGCATTTAACACTACTCGTCATCTCTGTTTCGAAAAACAGACGAACGCGCACGTAGATCTGGACCGAAATTGGAAAGTGGTGACCGTGACGGGATGTGACGTCATCACTTCAACAAACTCGCGAAGATAGGAACTCACGAACTTTTGACGAAGGCAAATCTGGATGTCTCTACTGTCGCATTCAATCTTCTCATGTATTTTCTGAACGAAAGCAAGTGTGACAGTACGACAGCACTCTGATAAATTAATGATGCTTTACCTCCTGTCAGGCCTCTAAACCTTGTTAAGGGTCGAATCTACATTTGTAAAAAAGCACTTATCTGTAAGTTCAGGAGAGTGCTGGGGATAGAAATAACAAACGAGCTAATTTTCAAGATAACGACTGGAACTTGAGTGTGGGGTATCGGACTTTTGCACAAAACCACTAATGACACAATACGATTTTAAGATTATATTTTAGATATGTAAATAAATCAACAATCAAAGTAACACACCGGAAGACGTGTGATAGAGGAACAATATATAGAACGCAATATAAGTCACTTTAATAGTAAATTGAAGAACAAAAAACCCGACAACTGTGAACCAACGTTTGAAAGACAAATACACAAATAAAACTGTAAAACGTTGTCACATCCTGGACAAGGTATCCCCTTAACCACATTCAAAATATGAATACCCCTAGCCCTTCACGTGTTCAATTTTGAACTGTGGTGCTTCTACGTCCATTTTGACAGAAAACATGCTTTGAGCCTACGGCTGAGCATAGGAAATTAACTAAGGGTTGCTAAGGAGAAGAAAAATAAGTAAGCGTTAAGGTCTCATTTATAAGATAATGTATAAAACTTGAGTGTGGGGTATAAGCCTTTTGCACAAGAGTCACCACTGAATAAATTAGTATAATTGAAAGGAAAAATATATTTGCTTTCGAGCTTAAATTCCGGGTTTCAATCAGTTCTTTATAATGCTTTCTATATCTTCTTCTTCTTCTTCTTCTTCTTCTTCTTCTTCTTCTTCTTCTTCTTCTTCTTCTTCTTCTTCTTCTTCTTCAAC
Source organism: Littorina saxatilis (assembly GCF_037325665.1). Classification (NCBI taxonomy): domain Eukaryota; kingdom Metazoa; phylum Mollusca; class Gastropoda; order Littorinimorpha; family Littorinidae; genus Littorina; species Littorina saxatilis. The sequence continues at coordinate 74,541,960 of NC_090246.1, read as the reverse complement.
GTTCGATGATGTTTGTGTCTATATTCTTTGGCCCAGGATGTTGACAGAGTGGGCTGTCAGTTTGAGATCCTGGGAACTGCCCCACAGGTCTATCTTTTCAATTTTGAACGGGTCCATTGGGTGACTGACCTATTTTAATTCTGCTTGTTGTTTTCTGGGGTAGACTCCAGCCTTAAACGCACAGATAAAGCGAATGTCTGCCATTTAGACACGATCGAACGTTCTGCCCGAACAGACTGTATGCATTCGGAAACGACCTTCATCCCCATTGTTAGTTCCGTGTGCTTTGAGTGAAACAGGACGCATGTTTTTACAGTAATGTTGCGGGGTTTGTCAAGAGGAACCACAACAAAAGGAGCACTCAGTCTGCTGGAACAACGACGTGAGGGACAATTGTTTGGCAGTAACAATTACAGTAACATTAGCAAACACTTAACTGTCTATTAAAATGAACAAGTTAACACGTAAAATTGTCTTTGACGCATATAAACCCGGCCGCCTGTCAAACATACGTTTTCAGTAAACGGTTTTCAAGACTGTCGGACACGATAACACGTCAAAAATCAGAACTATTCATATACAAAAACATACACATACTGCCGCCAAAGTAAGTGTGCAATGACCGCTAATATTATCATAGTATTACAGTTTCCATTAAAATCACTATTCTGGCTATATATAATATAGTTATGTATAATTGCGCTATATCTAATTGCAATTTTTAAACCAAAAAGGTGATTGAAGCCGATAGCAGCATCAACAAAGACTACCTATCGAACAGACAACCTTATGATTTGCTTTGCTCCGTATTTGTGGGTTGTATCTTTTGTTTCCATCACAGTAGGTGAACCGTGTATCGCTCTGTTTGTTTGTATGTCTGCCCGGCGCCTGCCCGTCTGTCCGTCTATCTGTCTGTCTATCTGTCCGCCTGTCTTTCTGTCTGTTTGTGTCGGTGTGTGTCTGAATGGAGGAAAATAACTCCAATATAAACCGATCAAACATAAATCAATCAACCAGCCCAAGACCGACAACAGTATTTTAAAGTGTACCTGTTTTCTTTTCTGTTTATAGAAATAACAGATGGGCAAACTTGCAACGTTTCCGTTGTCGATCGCACTTTTAATGTGCTTTCAAGGTAAGCGATAATTACATTTATAATTTTTAAAGAGAACAGCAACCACGACCGCATTACCTCAATCACCGAAACTAACGGCAACACACCGAGACACAGACAGACAAATATACAGTCAGACAGACAGACAGAAACAAACCAGACAGACTGACACACGCAGATACACACAGACTGTGGGATAAAAACTGAAGCACAGTTTACGTATTGTGCAGATATTGAAAATGTCGTTATTATGAGTTATTTCTAATATGCTGACTGTTAGCAAATGATAACAGACATGTCGAGAAAAAAGATATCAAGCATGTAGAATGAACACAAAGACACAGCTAACAAATTATGCAAACATTAGGAAATGTCATATCAATCTTATAAGTGTACTTACCCTGTAGAATGAACACAAAGACACAGCTAACAAATTATGCAAACATTAGGAAATGTCATATCAATCTTATAAGTGTACTTACCCTGTAGAATGAACACAAAGACACAGCTAACAAATTATGCAAACATTAGGAAATGTCATATCAATCTTATAATTGTACTTACCCTGTAGAATGAACACAAAGACACAGCTAACAAATTATGCAAACATTAGGAAATGTCATCAATCTTATAAGTGTACTTACCCTGTAGAATGAACACAAAGACACAGCTAACAAATTATGCAAACATTAGGAAATGTCATATCAATCTTATAATTGTACTTACCCTGTAGAATGAACACAAAGACACAGCTAACAAATTATGCAAACATTAGGAAATGTCATATCAATCTTATAATTGTACTTACCCTGTAGAATGAACACAAAGACACGGCTAACAAATTATGCAAACATTAGGAAATGTCATATCAATCTTATAATTGTACTTACCCTGTAGAATGAACACAAAGACACAGCTAACAAATTATGCAAACATTAGGAAATGTCATATCAATCTTATACTTGTACTTACCCTGTAGAATGAACACAAAGACACAGCTAACAAATTATGCAAACATTAGGAAATGTCATATCAATCTTATACTTGTACTTACCCTGTAGAATGAACACAAAGACACAGCTAACAAATTATGCAAACATTAGGAAATGTCATATCAATCTTATACTTGTACTTACCCTGTAGAATGAACACAAAGACACAGCTAACAAATTATGCAAACATTAGCAAATGTCATATCAATCTTATAAGTGTACTTACCCTGTAGAATGAACACAAAGACACAGCTAACAAATTATGCAAACATTAGGAAATGTCATATCAATCTTATAAGTGTACTTACCCTGTAGAATGAACACAAAGACACAGCTAACAAATTATGCAAACATTAGGAAATGTCATATCAATCTTATACTTGTACTTACCCTGTAGAATGAACACAAAGACACAGCTAACAAATTATGCAAACATTAGGAAATGTCATATCAATCTTATAATTGTACTTACCCTGTAGAATGAACACAAAGACACAGCTAACAAATTATGCAAACATTAGGAAATGTCATATTATTATTAATCTTATACTTGTACTTACCCTGTAGAATGAACACAAAGACACAACTAACAAATTATGCAAACATTCGGAAATGTAAATCTTATATTACCATGTGCAGGTTCTCCATCAACGGTAAAAGCAGTTACCACGCCCAACGCATCAATGCTTGCTCTTGCAAAGAGTGAGTACAGACTTTGGCTTCTATATAGTTGTGCAAAAAAAAGACTTTCCGGTTTCGTTGTGCTCTGTATCAAAATGTTATTGTAGCCTTGATTGTTTGTTACTGAACTGCAATAGTAACTATGTCTGTGAAAACCCTGTTTCAAGTATCCAAAGACACATCACCACGTGATAACAACAAAAGCATCTCCGACAAATTTTGACTTCAACTGTTTCATAATTTTTTGAGTCGATTTTCTTGTGATTGTCTTGTTTTGTTAATACTAACGTACCATTCTTATTGTTTTAAATTTACCAATAAAAATCCTTCGTATAACTGACATTATATTTTAAAGATTTTATACAAGTCCACAAAATGACTTTGCAAACAACCTTACTTATTGTCGAAAATGCAATTTTAGTCCGCATTTCCTGCTATCTACATAATTATATGATATTTCACGCAATGTAGTTTACAGATATTTGGCCACCATCCCCAAAGCTACTACATTTGCATAACACTGGTAAAAGTATATATTAAAAAATGTGCATAAGACATCGTAGCGCACACGAAATTGTCTTTGTCCAATTGCCTTGACTCCAACCATAGTACAAGTACCTACAATTTTGTCTGCTTATTCTTTGAACGATGAATATAAAAATCTCTCTCTCTATATATATATAAGTGTGTGTGTGTGTGTGTGTGTGTGTGTGTGTTTGTGTGTGTATATATATACGAGTGTGTGTGTGTGTGTGTGTGTGTGTGTGTGTGTGTGTGTCTGTGTGTGTGTGTGTGTGTTTGTGTATGTGTCAACAGAGCAGGTCAAACTTCAGGCAGACAAGCTAAATTGTGCCGTCCAATCCATACCACTGAATGTATCGTCTGTGATTGGTAAGCTAAAATGAGTCTTTTGACATATCTTATAGGGGAATGGCCCCTAATATTGACCGGCTCCTAAAATGGATCACCTGCTGTGCTCACAAACTAACGGCGCTAGAGCGCTAAAATCAATCTCATTCGCCACGTTTATCCTCTCTGGATAACGTGCACATGACATTGTCTCAACAATTGCGGACGCGCACACAGCAAAACCGTCAGGCTTTTGAACGTCTTTCGTTGTACACTTCTGGCCGCGTTCACTCTTAATTTGACGCTTAAAACGGAGTCCGCATACACAGCTGTTAACACACACAATTGTTTATGTACATGACTGTAATTGTAAATGTCCACCCAAACCCAGGCCCGCCTGGTAGAGAGCATGTTAAAGATACCTCTATTTTGCATATAAATGTACGTAGTTTGCGAAACAAGATTGATATTTTACAATGTGAAGTTAAAGAGCACGATATTGTGACTTTGTCAGAAACTTGGTTGTGTGACTCGATATCAAACGACAGTTTATGCCTCAAAGGATTTCATCCCCCAGTGCGTCTTGATTTAAAGAACATAGAACCATTTTATTCAATAGTCTGCCAACACACGTTCTGGACTGCAAAACACTCTTGTTTGGAAATACTGATTTAACTATATCTTTGAACACGAAAATATTCTCTGTTGTACAAGACTATGTTATGTTAACTAATCGCTTCGGCTGATATTATATTAACTGTGCAATTGATGTAGCCAGGCATTCTCTCCCTCCCTCTCTCTCTCTCCCTCTAGTAGTAGGGACTAGCTGTAAGAAAGGACCATATGGACCTAATGCTATCATCCCTCGGTAATAAAGTTTTCGAGTTCGAGTTCGAGTTCGAGTTCTCCCTCTCTCTCTCTCTCTCTCTCTCTCTCTCTCTCTCTCTCTCTCTCTCTCTCTCTCTCTCTTTCTCTCTCTCTCTCTCTCTTTACCCTATTTGTATAAAATATAATTAAAGATTATCAAGATAAGTGTTGAAGCTATCACTTGTTCGCCATGTTTTGCTATCTGAATGTGTATTGATTATAAGTTCAAGAACGTGTCCATAAGCAATCTGCTTGTTAACGTTCTCAATGTTGTTATTGTTTGAAACGTGTGTATGTGAATTTGAATAAACACGCTTAAACCAATTGTTACTTTTTAGCAGTGCTTGTCCAGTCTTTCTAGCGCAAACAAAATAAACTTCGCCAAAATATTATTGCAACACATTTCGCACCCAAATAAAAGCATTGATTATCTTGTCATTTCATTCAAATTCTATATGCCAGTTTATGCCTGGGTCTCACATATACGATTTTTCGGAAGTGTCGGGGATAGTTAAGTCGACTAGGTCGGAAGTGTCGGATGCAAATTCGGCTCCAAATTTCACTCCCGACCTGTCCTTACGACTGATCCGACCATGTAGCCGACAAGCAGACGACAACCACCCGACTTTAGGGCCGACAAATCCGACATGTGTCCAGACACTTCCGACTGCAGTAACGACAATTCCGACTGCAGTTACGACAGGCCCGATTATTAGCTGAAAAACTTCCGAACAATAGCCGACTCTCACGACCAGTGTAACGACTAAACCGACTAGCTAACGACTGTCCTAACGACAAATCAGACTGCCCTAACGACAAATCAGACACCATACGACTAAGTCGTTAGGATGGTCGGGGAAGTCGGGACTAAACACTTCAAAACTATGCTACCGACAAATCCGACCACCCTTACATTTTCATTTCATTTTTCATTTTCATTACTTTATTGGCCCATCGCTGGGAAATTCGGGTCGCTTCCTCCCAGTGGAAAGCTAGCAGCAACGGAGTCGCGCTACCCAGGTGTCTGCGTGTTTAGGTGTATTCAGCCACCTGCACTTATGGCAGAATGACCAAGGTCTTTTACGTGCCATTTTGATGACACGGGGGTGGGACATGGCTTCCGTCTCTGGGTCTGCACATAAAGTTGACCCGTGTCCGTCCCGGCCCGAATTCGAACCTGCGACCTTTGGATCACAAGTCCAGTGCTCTACCAACTGAGCTACCGGGCCCCGGGTCTTCCGACTACCGTTACGACTAATCAGAATCGCCTTACGACTAAACCGACACGCTTACGACAACCACCCGACAAATTTCTATTCGTCTGAGTCGGGAGGCTCTTCCGACTGTTTTGAACATGTTCAAAACAGTCTGAAGGGCCTTCCGAACTAACCGACTTTTCAAAAACAAAATTGCTAATTCTCACGAACTCTCCGACCTCTTCCGACTTCCAGCCGACTACCTAAAGTCGGGTGACATTCGTAGATGTGAGACCGGGGCATAAGGCCGATCACTTGACTATCTGGATCAATCTGGGTCGATTTTTGATTGGGCCCTTCCGTTTTTGTCCAGTCGATTCTAAGGGTACCCTTATTTGAGCGGCGGTCACGTGATCCCTGTAAAAGAAATGTTTAATCCGAAAGGTGATCCAGAAATTCAAGTGAACGACCTTAACTGGCATATAAAGTTTGAATGAAATGACAGGGGAATTAATGCTTTTATTTGGGTGCGAAATGTGTTGCAATACTTTTTTGGCGAAGTTTATAATAGCAAAACTCAAATTATGTGTGTGTCCTCTTATAATTATTTGGACAACATTAAACAACAAAAAGAAAAGAAAAGATAAAGACGGGTTTCAGTCATGGATTAAAAAGCTTGATGAAAATAGCCTATAACTAGCCCTAAATATAGGCCTACAAAACAGTCTTCTTTTCGTGAAAGTTGATCCTTTCATTTTGTCTGTTTTTAATCAGATTCTTTAGTTTTTTGTTGTACTTCAAATAATGTTCTCATCGAACCGAAACTAATAAATCTGATGCAATCAATTAGTTTGACACTAGCACTGCGTTGTATCATGTTATTTTGAAGTTGTTAGCTTTTTACAATGATTTGTGATACACTGGTCCATATTAGCCGCCTTGGAAATAATAGTGGAAATAGGGACGGTGTTTCTCTCTCTCTCTCTCTCTCTCTCTCTCTCTCTCTCTCTCTCTCCCTCTCTCTCTGTCTCTGTCTCTGTCTCTCTTGCATAAATGTTGATACCTGCAGCTTGATTTTTCACCTAGCGAGGGTGAAGCCGCTGAGTACGAAGTAAAAACTCGAAAAAAAAACCTGATTATTTCCCTTGCTATGCATCGAGCACGCTTCATTTTCCTCGGGCATCAGGAGCGATGAAAGTCCCATTGTCCGTGGACCTATCATCTGTGTTTTCTTCAGTTGTGAGAAAAACTTGGGGCGGGGGGGTCGGCTAAACGAGAGCAGACACACACACACACACACACACACACACACACACACACACACACACACACACACACACAGACAGACAGACAGACACACACACACACACACTAACACACAGAAAGAACCCAGGTTTTGCACATTTTAAGTAGGATACGGTAATGAAAGATTTTGACTCAAGACTATTATTAGTTTAATATTTGATTTTGATGATTTCCAAGCGTTCACTAATTTTCGTTTTTTTCTCCTTGCTTGTTTTGTGACATAAGCCATGTTTGTTGTTTGTATGTATGTCGTGCTCTATTCACGGAATTGCCGACTTCGCCGAATCGGCAGTTTGTTTTGTAGATTTTGCGTAATTGGCAAAAATCTGCCCATTTCGCGAAATCAGCAGCGATATGCCGAATTTGTGTAATGGCTTCTAAAGCTACTCCATTTCGCGAAATCGGCAATTACTTTTAGCGGAATCAGCAGCCGTTCGAGATGAACATTTACCTTCTCTTCTGTTCTCCTCTGTTTTCTTCTCTTCTCTTCTTTTCTATTCTCCTCTAGGTCTCTGTCTCTCTCTCTAAAACTCCACAATGGGAACTTACTGTTGGTTTTCTGATTCATTCCAGACTCGTATCTGAAGGTTCCAGACGTCTGTGTGATATTGAAAAAAGCCCCACTCCCATCCGTCTTGCAAAATGCCTCCATCGTGTCGTCACTGACGGTCAACAGTTTCGGCGCATGCGTGGGAAGATGCCGTGTGACTTCCGGTTGCAGTGCACTTGCGATAGAGATTTCCATCATGAAGAAGTTGGCTTCAGGAACCTGTCTGCTGGGCAACTCTCAAACAGCCATCGAAGCGAACCCAGACTACCTCTTGTATACTGTTTCAGGAGGGACTGAAAATAACTATGAGTGCAAAGATTGCTGACTTAAAAACCATTACTGAAGGCACACAAATTAACCAGCTACGCTAAAGGGGAGGCCACTGATACTGTTTCTGGCGGCATCGAAAAAACACCCGTGCAGAATGAAAAAGACATGCACAATGCAAGACTGCTGACTTGTGTATTGATTTTGAATACACTGACAGCAACCAAATATACACACTGCAATATTTCTGACTTGCATACTTTCTTTGTAGGCTTTGAATATCACCAGTCGTGTAAAATGCAAACACACGTACCTATATCTGTGAAAAAGGATATCTCGGGAATGATAAAACTAGGGTCTGGGAAGGCCAAGAGTTTCGGGGTTGTAAACTGACTCGTTATTTCAAGTGCGGCTTTGGATTATTATGATCAAGATCGATCAAAAATTAACTTTCAGATGTGCTTTCTTCAACTGAAAGGTCTTTAGAGCGAACAGACAAAAAATAAAACATACAAATAGCAACAAGAGGATCAAAACATAATTAACGTCAGTGGCGATTTAAGTTTTTATCTTCTTTTTTTAATTTATTTTTTAACGATACACGAAATAGCTCGGTGAGCTGGTTAAACATATCAATATTATGAAGAGGTATGAATACATGCACCTCTTATTAAAGTCTCAAGCTATATGGCATCTTTTAAAATGTAGTTTTATTTATACCAACATTATTTCCGACAACAAATTGCTATATAAAGTTGAATGAAAGCGACCTTTTCCTTGTGTTCTTCGTGTTGTGAATGGCTCTGGCATTCGTTATTTCTTTAAATTAAAAGATAAATAAAAAACAGAAGTTTTTGTTACAGGTGTTCACATTTTGAGATATTCAGTTTTTGGTTTCTCAAAAAAAGAGAAACAAGAGAAAACAAGTCGCGTAAGGCGAAAATACAATATTTAGTCAAGTAGCTGTCGAACTCACAGAATGAAACTGAACGCAATGCAACGCAGCAAGACCGTATACTCGTAGTCCACCGCTCACGGCATAGGCAGTGAAATTGACAAGAAGAGCGGGGTATTCGTTGCGCTAAGAAGGATAGCACGCTTTTCTGTACCTCTCTTTGTTTTAACTTTCTGAGCGTGTTTTTAATCCAAACATATCATATCTATATGTTTTTGGAATCAGGAACCGACAAGGAATAAGATGAAAGTGTTTTTAAATTGATTTGGACAATTTAATTTTGATAATAATTTTTATATATTTAATTTTCAGAGCTTGTTTTTAATCCGAATATAACATATTTATATGTTTTTGGAATCAGCAAATGATGGAGAATAAGATAAACGTAAATTTGGATCGTTTTATAAATTTTTATTTTTTTTTACAATTTTCAGATTTTTAATGACCAAAGTCATTAATTAATTTTTAAGCCACCAAGCTGAAATGCAATACCGAAGTCCGGGCTTCGTCGAAGATTACTTGACCAAAATTTCAACCAATTTGGTTGAAAAATGAGGGCGTGACAGTGCCGCCTCAACTTTCACGAAAAGCCGGATATGACGTCATCAAAGACATTTATCAAAAAAATGAAAAAAACGTTCGGGGATTTCATACCCAGGAACTCTCATGTCAAATTTCATAAAGATCGGTCCAGTAGTTTAGTCTGAATCGCTCTACACACACACACACACACACACACACGCACAGACAGACAGACACACATACACCACGACCCTCGTT
>NC_090246.1:74509595-74532204 GCF_037325665.1 Littorina saxatilis | reverse complement strand
GTACGTAAAGTGTATAACTGTTGTCTGTGATTAGTGCATTGTGTACACATTGGCACCATTTGATCCTAAATGCTAAACGATGTCGTGATCATACCACAGTTTTAGGATAATTTACATCGCATCGATTACTAAATTGATGGTAGGTACAGAAAAGCGTGCTATCCTTCTCAGCGCAACTACTACCCCGCTCTTCTTGTCAATTTCACAAAAACAAACAGATAATGACGTCATTTTAAGTGGCACAAACGTGTACATGAATGCCTTCCCTTTCGAATGATTTACAATTATATAATTTCTGTCAAGCGGTTTAAATTTTATGTCCGTTTTATGAACCCAACCCTCAAAACAAGAATAGTAACGCCAAAGAAGAAAAACATACACACAAACCAACGTTTTTCTCACCGGTGGTTTGGAATATTGCCCCAAAACTTTCGATTTAGTGTTGTGGTGTTAAAATCTGTCAGAAAAAAGTGTTTGCTAACGTGACGCCAAAAAGTAACCAAAACGGTCCTTAGCCGACTGACTATTAAAACTAATACAGTGAGAGGAAATGGGGTAGACAGATCTTGACAGATGATACCCGCCAAGGTCGACGGTTCAGTGATGTTATTCCAACAAAGGTTGCTACCGTTAAAAAGCTGATCAGAGATTATGCATAAATCACACATTGGGAGGTACAGGAAACATTGGGAACTGAATCGGCACAAGTTGATGTGAAATCGCACAAGCATCTGGGAATACATAAGCGTTGCAGATGATGGGTGCCTCGTGTCCTTTCTGATGAGCGGGAGAGAATACGAGTCTAATGGTACATAGAAAGGTTCTCCAAGTGTCAGTATATAGAGAGTGTAAGGCTGTTTGGGAAGACGTCACAGGTGATGAGCCTTGGAAATACGAATGCGACCCCCGCGCAATACACCGATTAGCTGTTTTAATATTAATAGACGACTCCACCCTATCTAATATTGAAGATCTCGGAATACTTGCAAGGTGATGGTGGCCTCGTTTTTATTTTATTTTTATTTTTTATAAAAAGGACATAACGTCACACTTCCACTCCAGGAGCAGCGTACGGCTATCTTAGAGTGTACGTGCATCATTGTCTGCCCGTGGTGTTTGAAGGGTGGAGCCAGCGTGGTCTAAACATGAGTACTCATGGGTTGATGCTACACATGACAATGCCTCGCTTCACACAGTTTCCCAATCAACCGGAATTCCACCGGCTTCGGGTGTCCTCGTGATATCCCCCGCTCAATGTTCCCCTGGCCTGGTCCTCTTGCGACGTCTTTCTGTTTTCACGAAACAGCTACGAGGTACCTGTAACGGGATCCCGGATGCCGGTGTCCGAGAGTTAGTGAGGGCCATTGCGGGTATCGACACTAGCGCTGACGTGTTTGAAGGGTATTTCAACAGAATGTCAAAGTAAATCGCATCTCAGGATTCTTCAAGAAAACGGCGTAAACAAATTAATGGTGAGCTGAACGATAATATGATTGAGAGTCTAAGGATTTTCAGAACAGCCTACGTAATGATATTCCAAACAACATCACAGATGTACCATTGTAGTGTGTGGTAGTTGTGTTCCTTGGTTGAGTATGGAGGCATGAACACTGAGGTTCTTTCCCTTTATGTCCCCAGACGTAAGGTTCGGTAGTAACACGAATCAACCCAAGTTTTAATAAAATAGGATTAAGGGATTGCATGCACGACAGCTTTTAGTTTGATTGCCTTGTCCTGCAGTATATATATGCAACATTCCGACTTTAAAGGATTTTGCCTCCTGTTTTAACAGTGTGTAATAGTACAAGTAAATACTATGACCGAAGATAGTCTCTTTAACACACTTCAAAAATAAAAATACTCATTTTTTTTCTAAATATTTGGAAAACCACGTCGTTATTCTGACAAAGTTTACCCATTGACATTGCTAAAAGGGTTCTTCATCTTGACGGGAATTACAAAGAAAAACATATTTCGACTCTGAATAAGTAGCAGAGGTCAACTTAAGGACAGTTTTATGGTTATAACAAACACGCCTATTGCAGAGAAGTACTGCATGTTTTAGTAGGTTTTGCGCAGCATTTGATTTTGTGCAAAGTGAATGCATAATGCTTTTATCTACAGCGAAACCGGTAGAAAAATTCTTTGATGAGGTGTTGACATATTCGTATGCTGGTTAAAATGGATACAAAAACGTTTAAATAAAACCTGTCAAAACAAAAGCTGCAAAACTGTCCCTGAATCTGTGTGTGTGTGTGCGTGTGTGTGTGTGTGTGTGTGTGTGTGTGTGTGTGTGTGTGTGTGTGTGTGTGTGTGTGTGTGTGTGTGTGTGTGTGTGTGTGTGTGAGCACGTGTGTGCGCTCGCCCGCGTGTGTGTATGTGTGCTGGACTGGTGTCCTTATTTGACTCACTTTACAATTGTTTTATGTCATTACCCTTTGGCACAGTTACTAGAGTTAAACAATTTAAATAACATGACTACTGTAGCCTACTTTGGGTTTTGGTAGGCAAATATCATTCGTCATAGTTGTTTTATTTACTCAAATTGAAATTCGCCATTTAACAGGGATACCAGAGATTCAATGACTACTTTAAACATTAACTGTCGTCCAATAATTTCTTTATTGTACGAATTAAGCCTTTTTTAAATTTTGGTTGGACAAAAATATTATCAGAGATAAGATTGAATACGATAAAGGATATAAATAGGATAATATAAGATAAATATTACTATTTCACATGTTACGTGGTTTTCCATTGGTCAATTGGGCAAAACTGAGCTCATTGTAAAAATGATATCGACGACATTTCCGTCGATATCAGTTTTGATATCGACGACCTCTTTATTGCTTCCCCACTTCAAAAACAAAAACACCTAAATTTAAAAACAAACAAATATATATGAAAATGTAATGATCCCAGAATTTAGTTGAGCAAGTGACTAAAGACTTTTTGAAAGAAAAGACATTTTGAAATACTGAAAAGTACAAGAAAAGAGTGAACAAAAAGAAATAATAATCAGAGGGAGGGATATGGAACAGCCAAAACTGAGACAAATACTTTTGTAATTTCTTTACAGTAAATACAAAATGTCCAGAGAATTAGCAATATATCTAACATTGACTGACTGTGTGATGATATTTTCTGATATTGCTATTTCATATGTTACGTGGATTTCCATTGGTCAATTGGGCAAAACTGAGCTCAGTGCAAAAGTGATATCGACGACATTTCCGTCGATATCAGTTTTGATATCGACGACCTCTTTATTGCTTCCCAACTTCAAAAACAAAAACACCTACATTTAAAAACAAACAAATATATATGAAAATGTAATGATCCCAGAATTTAGTTGAGCAAGTGACTAAAGACTTTTTGAAAGAAAAGACATTTTGAAATACCTAAAAGTACAAGTAAAGAGTGAACAAAAAGAAATAATAATCAGAGGGAGGGATATGAAACAGCCAAAACTGAGACAAATACTTTTGTAATTTCTTTACAGTAAATACAAAATGTCCAGAGAATTAGCAATATATCTAAAATTGACTGACTGTGTGACGATATCTTCTGCTATTGGTCTGTTTCGACAGTGATATCAAAATCTCGACCTCCGGTCTTGATTTTGATATCACTGTCTCAACAGACCATAGCAGAAGATATCATCACACAGTCCGTCAATATTGGGTAATACTGTTTTGGTATCGAGGTTACTTTTTACCACAACATTAAGACACTTTTCTTGTTTCATTGGGCAACAAAACATTCTGCAGTAAAATAAGCGTGCACAGCCTGATATTATTTGGGAGAAGTCGACTTCGCGATGCCTACTTCACGAAGCTTAATGCACGAAACTTTGGTGCTGAGTTTTCGGTAAAAAGATTTGGCGAAGTCAACACTGAGCTCAATTAAGGAAGGCTTTCAGACTTGACTTTCTTGTATTAAAGCATCGCCCAGAGTAAGTCAACTGGTCACAAATTATCAATATCAAAGGAAAGTTTAAATCTAATGAACATGAACAAACAACGAAAAATCATTTTTAGAAAGGGTAAAATCCTACATGAGTAAACATGCATACGCATACGCACAATCTCTCTTCAACGTAATACGATCTGTTATATATCATCTGAGGCGTTAAAGGCAACATTATGTAAACCTTCAGTGTCTGATCATATACACCGTCGCGATATAACCTTGAACGGTTGAAAACGACGTTAAACATCAAATAAAGAAAAAAAGAAAGAAAGATCATATACACCGCCAGGTGTTTACATACAGTACAAACATCTTTTCGTGTAACGCTTACTGCCAGAGAGCATCCTCAATTGCTGCTCTCAATACAGAGCGAGCTATTTTCAAAGCATTTATTTAGTGTCGACTCAACAGTGACACTCTGAAGTCTCGTTATGGGGCTACACGCGAAATGTTACAATCTTACGAGTAAATTGACAGCTTCATTGTGAGACAAAGGTTGGCAAACTAATTAATGCACATCTTTAGTTTTCTTTAAGTCAACTGCCAGTTGTGTCACAAGCAGTCATTTGTTGTACCTGTGATCTTAAAATATGATACCATAAAGAACTTTCCTTGCGCTTAAAACCCCTATGTTATTTGATTTACTCAATATTTACTTTTGCGAGTTGAAACAATATGTTTGGCTCGAAGACAGTTGAGTTACAAAACCCATGCAAAGAGAGAGAGAGAGAGAGAGAGAGAGAGAGAGAGAGAGAGAGAGAGAGAGAGAGAGAGAGAGAGAGAGAGAGAGAGAGAGAGAGAGTGAGATGAAAGCGAGAGATAGAGAGAGACAGAGAGAGAGAGATAGAGAGTGAGGGAGGGAGGGAGGGAGGGAAGGAGAAGAAAAGAAAGAAAAGAAGTTAAGAAAAAAAAAAGAAAGAAGAAAAGACAGCAAACAGAAAGAAACACCCCAGTTAAACAATGACACACACACACACACACACACAAGTACGCACGCACGAACACTCGCACACACACACACACACACACACACACACACACACACACACACACTCTGCACACACACACACAGTGACACACACACACACACACACGCACGCACGCACGCGCACATACACACACACACACACACACACACACACACACACACGCACACACGCACGCACACACACAAACAGACCCTCTTCTCGATTCCCAGTCTACCTAAAAGATATAGTCAAAACTTCAAAGAACCATCCGAACATTCAACCAAGCACATAAAACGTTGATTTGGTTTGTCCATAAACAGTTCAATTTCGTGTAAGACCACTTCAGCCTTGCCTATCTACAAGTCAAACGAGGTCATCTGGGAGTCCTAAAAGGTTCAGGAAATAGAAGGTGCGAAGCGGGATAATCGTACATAACTGGTAATGGACTGCTTTTGTTTCAGGCGTCCGACTCTTCTTGCGCCATTTCTGTAAACCGGATGCTGTTTCGAAATGCCTTTAAGCCCTGCGGATGGTGTTACAAAAAACCTGCACTGGTTGCATCTTGCAAATTTGCTCTCTTTTGTTTCAGTCTAGTGGTCACTGGGGGCAAAGGTGTTTTGAGTTAAATCAAGTTTTCATTTTTTCAGTGAGTAAATAAGTCTTTGGGTTCTTTGGTTGCTGCACTAAGTCACATATATGCAAAGTGAAGGCAACACTATTCGCAGCCATTATATTTATACTAACCACACATTAACCATGCGAATAATTGGATAAGATTTACAGTCCAGTGAGGTTACCCTCATGGAAATTCGGGCTGCTTTCTCCCCGGGGAAAGCGAGCTGCCACACATACGGCGCTACCCATATTTTTTTTTTCTTCCTGCATGCGTGTATTCATGTTTTCCTGAGACTTAATGCCGTGTGAGATGGAATTTTTTTTTACTTTTATTCCAAGTCCCACGGGTATTTGATGGACATTTTTATCTATGCCTATACAATTTTGCCAGGAAAGACCCTTTTGTCAATCGTGGGATCTTTAACGTGCACACCCCAATGTAGTGTAGACAGGACTGAGAAACATCATCATCATCATCATCATCATCATCATCATCATCATCATCATCATCATCATCATCATCATCATTTGGGAAAAAGAACAGCAGTGCATAACAGATTTTATAAGCTATTCAAATTCTAAAGCAAACGACGTAAACAGAAAATTACGGACAGACATACCTATCTACAAACAGACAAGCCCAAACAACAAAAGCAACAACAGCAGCAACAGCAACAACAGCAGCAACAGCAACCACAAAAGAAGAAACAAAAATAAGAGAATGAAATAAAGAAAAAAATAAAATAAAAGAACAAAAGAACACAAGAAAAGAAAAGAACTGAAAGATAAAAGAAGGCCAGAAAACAAGACAAAACGAAAGATAAGAAAGCAAAACAAAAGACAGAACGAGAACAAAGCCGAACATAGCAACGTCAAACCGAACCAACACTGTTCAAAACACGTAATGTATGTTTTCGGTTGTCACTTTAACTCGTTTAGCTCTGCATTTGGCTCCACCCACCCAAACAACTCCCAGGCAGTGATGACTTTCTAGGATATAGTACGTGCCTCAGGTTACGTACGGCCGCCTATTTATTCCTTTGGGAAGTTTTCTTCCACACACCACATAAGACTGAGCCAGTACAAGCAACGTCGTTGGAGCCTCAAGAGAGAAAGGTATTTCAGAATTTAGATTTGTGAACAATTCAGCTCAGTTATAAGTAAACAAATAACGTATTCAGTAATTTAATGACTAATATTTTACAATTTGTTCTGTCAACCAACCAGCCAACCCACCAAGCGACTAATCAACTCATAAACTAATTGGCACCAGATCTTCTTGTCGTTCGCCTGTTGGCACCAGATAATCCCGTGGATTGAAGCAGGGATATTATACTTCTTCAGCTACTGCTTCTGCGCCTGCTCCTCCTCCTGCTAGTACTATTATGAGGAAACTAACACAACACTTTGTTGTTTGCGAGAAAGAAACATTTATATTATGTATTCCTTCGACAGACAGTAAGAAGTTGTATCATTCGTGATTTCGCTGTCAAAAGAAACCTCAAACTGAGTTCTTTTTCTTTTTTTCTCTTTCTACTTTGTTTTTCCTTTCTTGGGACAGAGCTGGGGTTGTGCAGTACACCAACGACCATGAACACGTTCGTCTTCGTAATACTTGCTCTTCTTCTTCAGCTGAAATTCGGTAAGTATGCCTTCCTTTTGCAGCAGATATAAATGGAGAACGGAAGGAAAAAAGCTTATCTTTTAAAGATGCTGTTAAAGTCTCTCTTCGGAAGAAACCCGTTTTTACATTTAGTCAAGTTTTGACTAAATGTTTTAACATAGAGGGGGAATCGAGACGAGGGTCATGGTGTATATGTGTGTGTGTGTGTGTGTGTGTGTGCGTGTGTGTGTGTGTAGAGCGATTCAGAGTAAACTACTGGACCGATCTTTATGAAATTCGACATGAGAGTTCCTATGTATGATATCCCCGGACATTTTTTTCATTTTTTCGATAAATGTCTTTGATGACGTCATATCCGGTTTTTTGTAAAAGTTGAGGCGGCACTGTCACACCCTCATTTTTCCATCAAATTTATTGAAATTTTGGCCAAGCAATCTTCGACGAAGGCCGGGGTTTGGTATTGCATTTCAGCTTGGTGGCTTAAAAATTAATTAATGACTTTGGTCATTAAAAGTCTGAAAATTGTAAAAAAACAATTTTTTTTATAAAACGATCCAAATTTACGTTCATCTTATTCTTCATCATTTTCTGATTCCAAAAACATATAAATATGTTATATTTGGATTAAAAACAAGCTCTGAAAATTAAAAAAAAAAAATTATGATCAAAATTAAATTTTCGAAATCAATTTAAAAACACTTTAATCTTATTCCTTGTCGGTTCCTGATTAAAAAAACATATAGATATGATATGTTTGGATTAAAAACACGCTCAGAAAGTTAAAACGAAGAGAGGTACAGTAAAGCGTGCTATGAAGCACAGCGCAACCGCTGCCGCGCCAAACAGGCTCGTCACTTTCACTGCCTTTTGCACTAGCGGCGGACTACGTTCAGTTTCATTCTGTGAGTTCCACAGCTTGACTAAATGTAGTAATTACGCCTTACGCGACTTGTTTTTCTTCCTTTTGAACAATTGCATAAACTGGTTTAATTTGGATAATTACATTGGCCGAAAATCCGTGAGGACATACTTCAAGAAAATCTGTTTTGTGTGTGTGTGCATGTACATCAACCCATTTGTCTTGAAGGTATTCACATCCTTTCTTGTTTCTTTTCATTTTCTTTTCATTCTTAGTATCTCACAACGCCTTGTATCTGAGGTTTAAATGTTCGAGTGTAAGATTATTATTGTTTGTTACCACCATTGTATTTGTATATATGTAATCTCGGTCTTAAAACAAAATCTTCATTCTTATTCTTGTTTTAATGCTTGAAAGACTTCAAAGCTTGTTCTCATTCACTCTTCAACAAATAACTGTTTTCTTGTTCACCACATGTGCGTTTTTAGGCACTGGAGACCCCTTTCTCCTCTCTCTGGAGGAACACGACTACACGCCGACTCGCGTCTGGCTGCTGGACTCGGCTCACCACACGGTCAGCCCCAACTCGCACTCTCTCTATGCCGTTCTTCACGACGTCCACCTCGCACCTGGACCCTTCAACGACTCCATCAACGGTTCCTTGGAGTTCAGAGGGGATCCGTCGTCCTACGTGGAGATTCCCAACACGGACGGTGACCTGAACGCGACGTCAGTCTTCTCATGGGTCATGACGATCAAACCTACCGCTGTGAATGTTGACGGCGTCATCCTGGAGTACTGGGACGGTACAGGCGGCGTTCGCTTGATGCAAGCCCAAAACCAACTCGGCGCGGAAGCGCAGGACACGAACGGCAAAGTCTACAGGATCAAAACGGACAAGGTTGCCCTGCGAAAGGACAGGTGGACATTCCTGACCTTGACCTTCATGGGGTTTAACAAAATGAAGTTTAAGCTGATGTACGACGACTACGACTCTGAGACGGTTGATGAGAAAGAGGACATGGATGTGGTCAACAACACAGTCCTGCGCGGGACTGGGGACGTCAGGATCGGGGCTTCTCGCGATCCGACCTTGCCAGCGTTCTCGGGGAAGGTGGCCTGTCTGCGGTACTATGACAAACACATCGCTAAATACCGAGAGGTTCACATCTACCCCTTGACATGCGACCCCGCATCTGGGATCTTTCCTCTCGATAGTCTCAGCGGTGAGTCTTGTCTATAATTTTTAGTCTTTCGTGTTACCCCTCTTCCCCTTTGCTGTGTTTGGCTGCTATGGATCTGTCTTGTATGGTGAGAACAAACTTCAAAGTTCGTCGTTGGATTGCTACTTTTTTTTTAACGATGTTTTTCTATAAATTAAATTGCTTCCGGTTGTTTTTGCTTTTATGCTTCGTTCAATTTCAATCTTTTGGGTGCTCTCTTAATAAAAAAAAGGATACTAATAGGTTCCTTGATGCAATAAGTTTCATGACATTTTGCGAAAATAAGTTTACCTTTGTATAGTATCCTAAGACGGAAGTGTTAGATATTACACCCCCTCGCGAAAAGAACCAGGGAAGTTCGAATGAGAATCTTAATGGTCAATGTTTTTACTGTGAATCCTATAATCTGTTTTAACTGCTGAAGAGACAATACAAAACAAGAAGAGCAAACGCTCGATCGAGTCACTTTCGCAGTTCTGAATATTATATGAGGCATCAGATGGACAGGAAGAAATTGCTATTCACAACACAATGAGTCACGTTCACATAAAATTTGAGCCCGGTCACTTTTATAGTTTCCGAGAAAAGCCCAACGTTAAGTTGTGTGTTGCCGAACAGAAAAGGCTAGTTATCTCCCTTGTTTTTCTGATAACGTTCGTAAAAGGCTACAGATGTAAATACTTTGATGTAAAGAATAATCCTACAAAGTTTCAATCACATCCGATGAACTTTGTCAAAGATATAAAATGTCTAATTTTTCCTTTGACGCTGACCTGTGACCTTGAAAAAGGTCAAAGGTCAACGAAACCATCGTTAAAGTGTAGAGGTCATTGGAGGTCACGACTAAACAAAATATGAGCCCGATCGCTTTGATAGTTTCCGAGAAAAGTCCAACGTTAAGGTGGTGTCTACGGACGGCCGGCCGGACAGACTAACACTGACCGATTACATAGAGTCACTTTTTCTCAAGTGACTCAATAATATTCCATCAACCAACCCACCAGTTTGAACTGAAAGTTGGTAGCCAAAAGGACATTTTCCAGTGTTAGGATTGCCTTGCATCTTATTGTTTGGCTTCAAAGGATTCAAAAGCTTTCCAAATTGTAAGCCTACATGTACGCTGTCAAAGTCCAACTTACAAAAACGTCGATCTGGTCGCAAAATAAGCATCCGCCGTTTTGGATTCATGACTCGGTGTGCGTAGACCAATGTTATTTAACTTTATATCCTCGTTAACGTCAGGGTCTCTTCTATACCTCTACAGAACATCAAATGAACATCAGGTCAAACACACATTTGGAAGCAAAAAAAAAGAGGCTATTTTGGGGGAGGGGAGCACCCTGTCTCTCTACACTCAGAAATATATATATCAAAACCTAAACTTTTTTCAGAATACACAAAAGATTCCGACAGCACAACCGTTATCATGACTACCGCTGCAACAACAAACACGACGAAGGAAGTTCCAACGACTTTGAGAGAAGCAACTGACGGTTAGTGCTTTGCCTTTCTTTAAGAATATTGTGTTCGAGGACTTAGGACGCCTCCTGGTACAGGTGTACGTATACAAGTGTTTGTTTTTGCATACTTGCACGTGCGTCAAAGCTATTGCAATACAAAAAAATTGACGCTTTCAAGAGTATCACACGGAAATAAGATGGAATTCCCTAAACATGAATTAGCGCTTTAAATTATCTTAAGAGCTCACAAACAATAGCATTCTGGTAGGTGTTTTTTTATTGGCGAAAACATACTTTATCAGAGGACTAGTACTGAATTTGGATTAAGCTGTGAGCTCAAAGCAAAAGGCCGTAAACCGATTTTTCTGTAATTTCAAGGCCGGAGTGATAACTTGAGACCAGAAACAACGAAGCAATATTGCTAAACGTGCTAATATCTGTGATAACGACTGAAACTTGACGATGGGTTATCAGACTTTTATTTTAACAAACCACTACTGAAGAAATTACTTAGATTCTACTGTGCACATGTAAACAAATCAACAACCACATGATCACGCATGAAGAGCACTGATAGAGGAACAAAATAGAGTACATAACACAGTTACTTTACTGATACATTACTAAATAAAGAACTTGTTCCCCCTTTTAAAACTAAATGTTTAGCATGAAACACACAAATATTAAATAAAACGTGTACAAGTGGTAAGACATTTCTAACATTTTCTTACATCTAAAGTAAGGTTTTCATTTAACCGAAGCACAAATATGAATACCCCTTAATGTAGTAACTTGGAACTGTGCTGCTTCTACTATCCCTACGCCCTACCAATTTTGACAGAAAGAAATGCTTCTAGTCTACGTCTGAGAGAAAAAAGTAATCAAAAGTGACATAACATTTTTAAAAGCTGGTTTTTATGTAAGTGCAAGGATTGATAAGGAGATAAATAACAAGAAAAGGAAGTGTCAAAGCCCTTATTTTGAAGATAATGTAGAAAACTTGAATACAAGGTGTTATGGAGATCGCTAGATACCACTGGAATCGAATGGAAGGATAAAGAACATTATGGAACTTACTTTGATTTAGTGCGCAGTCACTCATGACGTAAGCGTAGACGCTCATCGGACAGACGGAACTGTGTAGATCTAACCAGATTAGTGTCGATGTTTCCCGATATTGTCACCGTTGTTCCAGCTGTTAATAAATCTACAGAACCTACACAACTCGTTGTGTCTCCTTTGCGACTGAGAGTGGCGAAAGGAAAAACACGACAACTGGCATCGCCGACAGTTATTTCCCTTGTCTATTCGGAGTGACTTATTACTGCAAAATGACGGAAACAGAGCAGCTGATAACGCTTCTAAGGGAGCAGTTGGAGCAACAGCAACGCCAGCACAAAGAAGATATGGAGCAACAAAGGCACCAGATGGAGATGATGATGAAAGTGTTCAGTGGTGCCGCAGCTTCTGCCAAGGAGGAAAGCTACGACGATCCGAGTGCTTCCAATCTACGTTTTCCCATTACTACACAGGCAGCTGCAATCCCATCTTTTGTTGCGTTTGATGCAACATCGGAACTGTGGCCTGACTACTGGTCAAGATTTTGCACGTTTGTGGTCGCCAACTCCGTGCCGGAGCAGCGCAAGGCTCAAGTTTTCTTGACGAATCAGACTGCTACGGTCTACAAACAACTGGCAAATCTGGCTACTCAGCAAAATCCGCCCAAGGACATCAACAGTTTGACAATGGACGAAATTGTCAAATTCATGAAAGAACAGTTCGACCCGAAACTCTTCATAGTGCGTGAACGTTTCAAGTTCTGGAGTGACATGAAACGGAAGCCAGGCGAAACTCTCCAGGAGTTAGCAGCGCGCATACGCCAAGACGCCGCTACCTGTGACTTTCCTTCGATCAAAAACCCACAAGACGAAGCTCTGAGACAGAGATTCATATGTTCTGTCAACAATGAGGCTGTCTTAAAGGCTCTATTCAAGATCAAGGACACAGAGCTGGATTTCGCACGTGCTGTCCAAGTCGCGATTGAGACTGAAGACGCAGCGAAGGTTGCCAAGGAAACTGTCTACGGTTCCAAGACCATGCCAGTAAACAAGGTCCACCAGAACAAGACTACGGGTCCACGAAAGAACCACAATCAGTCTAATTTCACAGACAGGAAGTGCTACCGATGTGGAAAGGCCCACAAAGCAACAGACTGCCCCTACAAAGAAGCCAAATGCCGATACTGTGACGTCACAGGTCATTTGGAAGCTGTCTGTAGAAAAAAGCAACATCAGAATCGGGAACGACATTCCCAGGCTTCCGTGAAGAGAGTCACGAAAGCAGAGCTTGTCAACGCGATCCTCGGTGAAGTTCCCCAAGATACTCCTAGGTTGGATGTACCCATAACAATCCAGGACCGACAGTTCACCCATGGATGCTACCAGAAAAGCCGTGGAGCCGCTTACACCTGGACCATGCAATCAACTTCATGGGTAGAGACTGGCTGGTGATCACGGATGCTTACTCCAAGTATCCATGCATTCATCCTACGTCATCCACGTCCTCTAGAGTCACTCTAGACCTGCTGGAAGAAGATTTTGCTCATTTTGGATTGCCTGACACACTTGTCACTGACAACGCGCCGACCTTCACTTCTGAAGAATTTCAGAGCTGGTGCAAGGAACGGGGGATCACGCACCTGACAGGGGCATGCACCATAATTATCATCCTGCTACCAATGGAGCCGCCGAACGTTTGGTGCAGACATTCAAACAAGCACTGAGAAAATCTTCTTTGCCACCGAAGCGTGCTCTTCAAGAGTTCTTGATGCAGTACCGGAGAACGCCGACATCCTGTGGTTTCTCTCCGAGTGAACTCTTGAATTCCAGGCAGTTACGGACAAGGATCGACACTCTGCTGCCCTCGCCAGCCCACATCGCTCAGGGCAAGCAATCCAAGGAGGCATCCAAGTCTCAGATGACTCCAGACTCGAAAGCTGTCGGCAAGGTAACCAGACAGTACAAGGCCGGAGATCCTGTGTATGCTCTGTACCATGGACCTCGCCGAGACAAACAACCCCGATGGGTACCAGCAGTCGTCAAGAAGTCTCTGGGTACTCGCTGCTTCAACGTCATGGTCATTCCTCATGGTCCAGTATGGAGACGACACTGGGAACAGCTACAGCCACGCTACACCACTGAGGAAGACAATGAACCTGGTGAGGAAGTGGACACTGTTTCTGAACTTGTAACAGATCACCCCATGGAGATCTTGGAAACTGTGCCACAAACTCGGAGACAGACCAAACCCAAAGGTACTCCATCCGTTCCAGAGTATGGACCAGACAATCCAAGACGGTCAAAGAGAACACGCAAACCCACAGAGAGACTTTGCTGTTGATGCTTGAGGAGTAGCATCAGTTTATGTGCAGACATGAGACCAGCAAATGTTCCAAAAGTAGGAAAGTAAGCCGGGGTCCAGGGGCAACGCCCCGGTTGGGGGTTCAGGGGGGACGGAAAATGTATGTTAGAATTATAAAGGCCATTTTGGGGCCTCTTCTGATAGCAAAAAATTAGATCATGCCTTTTTAAAAAGCAATAAAAACCACAAGAATAATATGTTTTAGCATTTTAAACAAAAGTGTAATTTATAACAATCACACACACACAAAACTGACTTGAAAACTTTCAGAACCAACACATTTTTTCCACCGAGTCCGTATTTCACCACGCAGTGGCCGTTGTCGCACCACGTGCACACGGCCTGACCGGGAATGGATATCTTGGCGATACTGTCGCCAATGAGCTGGCGCCTTTCTTTCTTGTTGATAATGACAGTCACTTCTTCTGACAGCCAGTTGGCTTTCCATTTGTTTTTCACACTTTGGTCGTCGATCGTAAGAGCTTCCACAGCCGACAAAACAATACGGAATCCAGACGCCATGATGCTACCTTTTTCACCTTCGGCGTTTGGAGATCGGCAGCCAATTAAAACAACCCGCAAACCGCCATCGGTGAATAATTAGGCCTAGGCGATAATCGTCGGAGATCGACAGCCAATCAAACGCGACCCATGATACTGCTATGGGTTCACGCGAGTGCTGGGCGACTTCAGACGCAGACAGTTTCAGCTGAACGGTTCATACCACCACCACCCCCCCTTTTTTTTTCTCAACGAATTTGCATCGATCTCAAGAATGGTCTGTGAGCTAAGGAAAATATCGGAATTCCGATAAAATTCGGACCAGTCCCATGTCTGTTAGGTGGGGAGGTGTTGTGGAGATCGCTAGATACCACTGGAATCGAATGGAAGGATAAAGAACATTATGGAACTTACTTTGATTTAGTGCGCAGTCACTCATGACGTAAGCGTAGACGCTCATCGGACAGACGGAACTGTGTAGATCTAACCAGATTAGTGTCGATGTTTCCCGAATATTCTCGTATGTCCATTAACTATATAAGTAGGGCTGCGCACACGTATTGTTGTTCTTTACCAGTCTTGCACTTGTTCTTTCTTACACTGTGCTGAGAGATATTGTCACCGTTCTTCCAGCTGTTAATAAATCTACAGAACCTACACAACTCGTTGTGTCTCCTTTGCGACTGAGAGTGGCGAAAGGAAAAACACGACACAAGGTATCATACTTTTGCATACGAATCACCATTGAATCAATAAGTTTAAGTGGAGGAAAAAAAAGCATTTAAGAGATTTCTTTCTTTATTTGGTGTTTAACGTCGTTTTCAACCACGAAGGTTATATCGCGACGAATTTAAGAGATTGATAGCTGATTTAAATCAGTTCTTTGCATATCCTTCCTTGTAACGTAGTCGAAAGACTGGGAAAGGAAAAGACACACAATACAAAGTCGGCTTTTTTCGAATTTATTAGTGGAGTAATTGTTGAGTAATTATGTTTTGTGTTCTATTGTGTTCCTCTATCAGTGATTTTTTTTAGATATAATCCTTTATTCGTTTATTTGTTTCCATATTCATAGTAGAATGTAAGTAATTTATTTTTTAGTGTTTGGTTTTAAAGTATGATACGCATAGTCAAGGGGAGCACCCTGTCTCTCTACACTCAGAAATATATATATATCAAAACCTAAACTTTTTCAGAATACACAAAAGATTCCGACAGCACAACCGTTATCATGACTACCGCTGCAACAACAAACACGACGAAGGAAGTTCCAACGACTTTGAGAGAAGCAACTGACGGTTAGTGCTTTGCCTTTCTTTAAGAATATTGTGTTCGAGGACTTAGGACGCCTCCTGGTACAGGTGTACGTATACAAGTGTTTGTTTTTGCATACTTGCACGTGCGTCAAAGCTATTGCAATACAAAAAAATTGACGCTTTCAAGAGTATCACACGGAAATAAGATGGAATTCCCTAAACATGAATTAGCGCTTTAAATTATCTTAAGAGCTCACAAACAATAGCATTCTGGTAGGTGTTTTTTTATTGGCGAAAACATACTTTATCAGAGGACTAGTACTGAATTTGGATTAAGCTGTGAGCTCAAAGCAAAAGGCCGTAAACCGATTTTTCTGTAATTTCAAGGCCGGAGTGATAACTTGAGACCAGAAACAACGAAGCAATATAGCTAAACGTGCTAATATCTGTGATAACGACTGAAACTTGACGATGGGTTATCAGACTTTTATTTTAACAAACCACTACTGAAGAAATTACTTAGATTCTACTGTGCACATGTAAACAAATCAACAACCACATGATCACGCATGAAGAGCACTGATAGAGGAACAAAATAGAGTACATAACACAGTTACTTTACTGATACATTACTAAATAAAGAACTTGTTCCCCCTTTTAAAACTAAATGTTAAGCATGAAACACACAAATATTAAATAAAACGTGTACAAGTGGTAAGACATTTCTAACATTTTCTTACATCTAAAGTAAGGTTTTCATTTAACCGAAGCACAAATATGAATACCCCTTAATGTAGTAACTTGGAACTGTGCTGCTTCTACTATCCCTACGCCCTACCAATTTTGACAGAAAGAAATGCTTCTAGTCTACGTCTGAGAGAAAAAAGTAATCAAAAGTGACATAACATTTTTAAAAGCTGGTTTTTATGTAAGTGCAAGGATTGATAAGGAGATAAATAACAAGAAAAGGAAGTGTCAAAGCCCTTATTTTGAAGATAATGTAGAAAACTTGAATACAAGGTGTTGTGGAGATCGCTAGATACCACTGGAATCGAATGGAAGGATAAAGAACATTATGGAACTTACTTTGATTTAGTGCGCAGTCACTCATGACGTAAGCGTAGACGCTCATCGGACAGACGGAACTGTGTAGATCTAACCAGATTAGTGTCGATGTTTCCCGATATTGTCACCGTTGTTCCAGCTGTTAATAAATCTACAGAACCTACACAACTCGTTGTGTCTCCTTTGCGACTGAGAGTGGCGAAAGGAAAAACACGACAACTGGCATCGCCGACAGTTATTTCCCTTGTCTATTCGGAGTGACTTATTACTGCAAAATGACGGAAACAGAGCAGCTGATAACGCTTCTAAGGGAGCAGTTGGAGCAACAGCAACGCCAGCACAAAGAAGATATGGAGCAACAAAGGCACCAGATGGAGATGATGATGAAAGTGTTCAGTGGTGCCGCAGCTTCTGCCAAGGAGGAAAGCTACGACGATCCGAGTGCTTCCAATCTACGTTTTCCCATTACTACACAGGCAGCTGCAATCCCATCTTTTGTTGCGTTTGATGCAACATCGGAACTGTGGCCTGACTACTGGTCAAGATTTTGCACGTTTGTGGTCGCCAACTCCGTGCCGGAGCAGCGCAAGGCTCAAGTTTTCTTGACGAATCAGACTGCTACGGTCTACAAACAACTGGCAAATCTGGCTACTCAGCAAAATCCGCCCAAGGACATCAACAGTTTGACAATGGACGAAATTGTCAAATTCATGAAAGAACAGTTCGACCCGAAACTCTTCATAGTGCGTGAACGTTTCAAGTTCTGGAGTGACATGAAACGGAAGCCAGGCGAAACTCTCCAGGAGTTAGCAGCGCGCATACGCCAAGACGCCGCTACCTGTGACTTTCCTTCGATCAAAAACCCACAAGACGAAGCTCTGAGACAGAGATTCATATGTTCTGTCAACAATGAGGCTGTCTTAAAGGCTCTATTCAAGATCAAGGACACAGAGCTGGATTTCGCACGTGCTGTCCAAGTCGCGATTGAGACTGAAGACGCAGCGAAGGTTGCCAAGGAAACTGTCTACGGTTCCAAGACCATGCCAGTCAACAAGGTCCACCAGAACAAGACTACGGGTCCACGAAAGAACCACAATCAGTCTAATTTCACAGACAGGAAGTGCTACCGATGTGGAAAGGCCCACAAAGCAACAGACTGCCCCTGCAAAGAAGCCAAATGCCAATACTGTGACGTCACAGGACATTTGGAAGCTGTCTGTAGAAAAAAGCAACATCAGAATCGGGAACGACATTCCCAGGCTTCCGTGAAGAGAGTCACGAAAGCAGAGCTTGTCAACGCGATCCTCGGTGAAGTTCCCCAAGATACTCCTAGGTTGGATGTACCCATAACAATCCAGGACCGACAGTTCACCCATGGATGCTACCAGAAAAGCCGTGGAGCCGCTTACACCTGGACCATGCAATCAACTTCATGGGTAGAGACTGGCTGGTGATCACGGATGCTTACTCCAAGTATCCATGCATTCATCCTACGTCATCCACGTCCTCTAGAGCCACTCTAGACCTGCTGGAAGAAGATTTTGCTCATTTTGGATTGCCTGACACACTTGTCACTGACAACGCGCCGACCTTCACTTCTGAAGAATTTCAGAGCTGGTGCAAGGAACGGGGGATCACGCACCCGACAGGGGCATGCACCATATCATCCTGCTATCAATGGAGCCGCCGAACGTTTGGTGCAGACATTCAAACAAGCACTGAGAAAATCTTCTTTGCCACCGAAGCGTGCTCTTCAAGAGTTCTTGATGCAGTACCGGAGAACGCCGACATCCTGTGGTTTCTCTCCGAGTGAACTCTTGAATTCCAGGCAGTTACGGACAAGGATCGACACTCTGCTGCCCTCGCCAGCCCACATCGCTCAGGGCAAGCAATCCAAGGAGGCATCCAAGTCTCAGATGACTCCAGACTCGAAAGCTGTCGTCAAGGTAACCAGACAGTACAAGGCCGGAGATCCTGTGTATGCTCTGTACCATGGACCTCGCCGAGACAAACAACCCCGATGGGTACCAGCAGTCGTCAAGAAGTCTCTGGGTACTCGCTGCTTCAACGTCATGGTCATTCCTCATGGTCCAGTATGGAGACGACACTGGGAACAGCTACAGCCACGCTACACCACTGAGGAAGACAATGAACCTGGTGAGGAAGTGGACACTGTTTCTGAACTTGTAACAGATCACCCCATGGAGATCTTGGAAACTGTGCCACAAACTCGGAGACAGACCAAACCCAAAGGTACTCCATCCGTTCCAGAGTATGGACCAGACAATCCAAGACGGTCAAAGAGAACACGCAAACCCACAGAGAGACTTTGCTGTTGATGCTTGAGGAGTAGCATCAGTTTAGGTGGGGAGGTGTTGTGGAGATCGCTAGATACCACTGGAATCGAATGGAAGGATAAAGAACATTATGGAACTTACTTTGATTTAGTGCGCAGTCACTCATGACGTAAGCGTAGACGCTCATCGGACAGACGGAACTGTGTAGATCTAACCAGATTAGTGTCGATGTTTCCCGAATATTCTCGTATGTCCATTAACTATATAAGTAGGGCTGCGCACACGTATTGTTGTTCTTTACCAGTCTTGCACTTGTTCTTTCTTACACTGTGCTGAGAGATATTGTCACCGTTCTTCCAGCTGTTAATAAATCTACAGAACCTACACAACTCGTTGTGTCTCCTTTGCGACTGAGAGTGGCGAAAGGAAAAACACGACACAAGGTATCATACTTTTGCATACGAATCACCATTGAATCAATAAGTTTAAGTGGAGGAAAAAAAGCATTTAAGAGATTGATAGCTGATTTAAATCAGTTCTTTGCATATCCTTCCTTGTAACGTAGTCGAAAGACTGGGAAAGGAAAAGACACACAATACAAAGTCGGCTTTTTTCGAATTTATTAGTGGAGTAATTGTTGAGTAATTATGTTTTGTGTTCTATTGTGTTCCTCTATCAGTGATTTTGTTTTCTAGATATAATCCTTTATTCGTTTATTTGTTTCCATATTCATAGTAGAATGTAAGTAATTTATTTTTTAGTGTTTGGTTTTAAAGTATGATACGCATAGTCAAGTTTTAGTCGTTATCTCAGAAGTTAGCACGTTAAGCCTTATTGTGTTCGTTTTTTTGTGGTTTTATCGTCCCTTGAACATACAGAAAATGTCAATTCAAAAAACAAAGCCGTATCACTTTTATAAGGGGTATACTAGACTCCATCCCTAAATGCACTATAGATACCCAGCACCTTTACAACACCGATAGCTGTTCACTATTACTATCCTTCTTGCAAACCTTTGCTTCTCTACGTTACAGCAGTGACTTACGCCCATGGTGACATGTGCACCAAACTGAGACGGGAACCAGGAACCGTGACCTTCTCTTCAGCTTCCACCATCTTGGCCGACATCCGGGCTACCAGTCTTTTGGCATGCGTGAAAGCTTGTGTTTCCACTTCCGGATGCGTAGCGGTGGCTCTTGAAACGATGGTAAAGGATAATTACTCCGAGGGAAGATGCGTTCTAGGTGGCTTTGGTTATCAGCTATCCACTGATGCAGCCTTTTGTGTGTTTCGCCTGAGCGCCTGAATCTTTGTTTTGAAAATATAAGAGAAATGAAGAATAGCGGCCTATAAATACTGTTTTGGTTTTCGGCGTTACCAGTTATAGAGGGGGCCCTCAAGTGTTAAAAATAACAAGAAATTAAGAGTAGTATAAAAACAAGTGATGCCTTGATTATTGACGTTACCAGTTAGGGAGTGGGCTCTAAAATGTTGGACATGTAGGAGAAACATATTAAACAAAAAGTGCTGACTTGATTTCCGACGTAACCAGTCAGGAAGGGAGCCTTACAGAATTGAAAATATAGCAGACATGAAGAATAGCCTAAAAACAAGTGCTGTATTGATTTTCGGCGTGACGAGTAAGGGAGGGGTATCTTTAGTTTTTAGTTGATAGCAGAAATTAAGCTTGAACAGCTGTACAACATTCTGTCTGGATTGACTAGCATAGATCAAATTGTACGAAAAACTGTGTTGATTGCATTTATCATTACTTTAGAGTGTTGTTCTTTTGCCACTGCCACTTGTTTTCCATTGGTAACTCATTCGCTGCGCAGCTAAATTTCCCCTGTGTTCCCTGCCAACGCGCGATTTAGAGCCATTTTGAAAAAAATATTAAAAATCAACAACACAAGATAACCTTACATACCTTATGTTTTTGCAAAGTTTGAAACTTACTCTTTTAGAAAATATATGAAACATTTGAAAGTACATACCTTTTGTTGTCTTCATATCCACGCAAAATATCCAATTTGAAGCAAAACAAAAAAACTTTCTACGTCATGGGTTCATCATACACAATGTCATGATCGACACTTGCATTGCCTGAATCATCACCCAAATGATCGTCCATTGGCACAAAATCGTCACCAGAATCTAAAATATCATCTCCACTATCATCATCACTGAGGTCAAGATCAGAACCGTACTGAATAACACGTTCTAGCACTCTTTTCAAGTTACTACGTCTCAGCAGAACGATCCGCCATCTTGGAAAAGTCAAAACACGTGGGTCGCACACCGTCAACAAAATTTTTATTAATCCCAACAATTTAAGGGAAGGAACTGTTTACAGTGAATGGTACCACTGTAGACAGATAGAAGTTCATTGCAGGGGTTGTTTCCCTTGGTCAGCAGGACCGTTTACACCGTTAAAAATTCGTGATATCCGTCGGAACTCAAGTGCCGGCACGCAGCCAACGCTAAACACAGGTGTCGGAATTCCAGTTCCGACGCGCAGCGAATGCCGCATACAGATCAACACAGTTTTTTTTTTACATTTAGTCAAGTTTTGACTAAATGTTTTAACATAGAGGGGGAATCGAGACGAGGGTCGTGGTGTATGTGTGTGTGTGTGTGTGTGTGTGTGTGTGTGTGTGTGTGTGTGTGTGTGTGTGTGTGTGTGTGTGTGTGTCTGTCTGTGCGTGTGTGTGTGTAGAGCGATTCAGACTAAACTACTCAACCGATCTTTATGAAATTTGACATGAGAGTTCCTGGGAATGATATCCCCGAACGTTTCTTTTCATTTTTTCAATAAATACCTTTGATGACGTCATATCCGGCACTGTCACACCCTCATTTTTCAATCAAATTTATTGAAATTTTCGCAAAGCAATTTTTGACGAAGGCCGGACTTTGGTATTGCATTTGAGCTTGGTGGCTTAAAAACTAATGAATGAGTTTGGTCATTAAAAATCGGAAACTTGTAATTAAAATTAATTTTTTTTATTAAACGATCCAAAAACAATTTCATCTTATTCTTCGTCATTTTCTGATTCCAAAAAACATATACATATGTTATATTTGGATTACAAACAAGCTCTGAAAATTAAAAATATAAAAATTATGATTTAAATTAATTTTCCGAAATCGATTTAAAAACAATTTCATCTTATTCCTTGTCGGTCCCTGATTCCAAAAACATATAGATATGATATGTTTGGATTAAAAACAAACTCAGTAAGCTAAAAAGAATAGACATAAGCGTGTTGTCCTGCTCAGCGCGACCACTACCGCACTATTCTGCATGACTTGTCGATTTTACTGTCTTTGCCACGAGTGGTGGACTGAC